>NC_053435.1:99305414-99616007 GCF_007990345.1 Gossypium hirsutum | reverse complement strand
GCTAGCAATTTAAGTGTAGTCTGGTATCTTTATGATGGGAAGTATAGGGTAGAGTAATCAAAAACTGCAACATATAGTGTGATGAAAATATAGCATTTTAGAAATAGCATCATTATCAAAACCTGCTGCACCTTACAACTGCGAAACTCTGCCTTTTCAGATTTACTTCAAGGCAAATGATGTTTACAACGAGCAGTGGTAGAATGCTTGGATCATCCCAGCCTTCTGGCAAATCTTATCTTTCTCTCTGCTATGTGTCATCTGTGTTCTTTGGGCTCCTTCTCAGAATTCTACGCGATAAATATCTAACTTATTGAGCCCTAAGCTTCTCTTTCTGCCTTTCCTTTTCTACTACGGTTGTTTATGAACTGTTTTATGGACATTCAAAATGAAAGAAGAAAAAACTTCATACTCACACCCTCAATTGTTTAAGATATTTCCTGATCGTTAATAAAGATAAAACTCGGCAACTTGAGATGTCTGTGTAGGCTTGATTACTTGTTTAATTTGTAGCTAGTTCCTCTATGTTACGGAATTTAAAGATGTATGGCTGTTTTATATTGTGGTTGATTTTCCTGCATATTTTAGTTTCAGTGTTGATCTTTGAGAATTTTATTTCAATGTCTTTGCAGTTTCTTATAGTTCACCGTTTTGTTATTCCGATCTTAATAGGTATGCTTACTCTGGTGAAGCAAATGAAGATTTTGACAAAGATGATACTAATTTGACACTTATAAAACCCTCTCCAACACCTTCAAAAGATTTTAGAACTGTACCGGAAACTAGAACGGCGCAGGGCAGCAATGGAGCATCCTCTAATGGTGATTTGGAAGAAGACAAGAGAGAGTGACATAAAAACCCCACCTGTGAATCTGTGATTCTTAGAACTCGGTTCAATACTCGGATTCACTTAAATCAAGGCCTTGTTATAGTTGTAACAATGATCCCACTTTTTTTGAACTGTAATGATATCAGGGTGGCCACCATTACAACCAAACATCAGATGTTGAGCTTTATCTTTCCCTCCTTTGATTTTATATTTTACATATTTTTTGGTTTTACCCCAAAAGTTTTCATCAGTTAGTTGTTACCAGGGGAACAAACAATCCTAGTATGCCTTTTTTTTTTAATGTTAATATAGTTTGTGACATGTTATTTAACATGTTTTTTTGTATCGAACATTATCTACTAATGTTGCAGAACAATGGATACCATACTTAACCGGGAAAGCATGTACCATGACAATATAAAGGAGGTTCCAGCAATTGAGAAAATTGGAAAGGATTGTAAATATTGGAATTTGAGGAACTTTCCTGGACCAATATTTATCTGGCAGTTGTCTAAGAATTTTATTAAATTATATATTTAATTAAAATATATTTAATAATAATTATGTTAATTTATATTTTACAGTATCATATATTATGATTTCAGTAAATTAATATAAGAATATTAATTATTAAGAATTTTATTAAATTATATATTTTAATTAAAATATATTTAATAATAATTATGTTAATTTATATTTTACAGTATCATATATTATGATTTCAGTAAATTAATATAAGAATATTAATTATTAAGAATTTTATTAAATTATATATTTTAATTAAAATATATTTAATAATAATTATGTTAATTTATATTTTACAGTATCATATATTATGATTTCAGTAAATTAATATAAGAATATTAATTATTAAGAATTTTATTAAATTATATATTTTAATTAAAATATATTTAATAATAATTATGTTAATTTATATTTTACAGTATCATATATTATGATTTCAGTAAATTAATATAAGAATATTAATTATTAAGAATTTTACTAAATTATATATTTTAATTAAAATATATTTAATAATAATTATGTTAATTTATATTTTACAGTATCATATATTATGATTTCAGTAAATTAATATAAGAATATTAATTATTAATAATTTTATTAAATTATATATTTTAATTAAAATATATTTAATAATAATTATGTTTAAATATGATTAAATTATTTATTATTGATAATAATAATCTTATTATAATTTAAATAACAATAACAATAATCATTTACCAAAACAAATTTATGCTAAGGGTATTCTAGTCATTTTAGTTTTTCTATTATGCTATTACACCTCTATTCCATTCAACCAAACACAAGATTACTATTACGCCTATATTCCATTACATTCAACCAAACAGTTGATTTGCTATTACACCTCTAATCCAATACATCTCTAATCCAATACACCTCTAATCCAATACAGCGAACCAAACGCACCATCAGTGTACAATTTGTAGCCAATTTCCACGACAATGATGCACCTAGCAGAACGGTGTCGTTTAGAATTCATTCCATCTAAGTCTGGCACACAAACAAGGGAGTGTCGGCGCCTATGTATCAACATTCGCATTGATTAATTTGTTTCGGTTGGTTAGTACGAATTTCCCCATTTCACCTGTTTTTTAAAATTGTTTTTATATGTTACACGTCATATTATTATATTTTGTAATCGCTTTCAATTTATTTTTATTTGTAAATGTTGACCTATTGAATTAATATCGCGAATTAATTCAATATCAATTTAATTAAAAATAATATTTTATATTTAAAATAAATTTTATTATTGTAAGTATTTTAATTTTTTAATTTTTTTAAAAAACCCAATAAAACTTTTATGTGTGATTAAATTTAAATCCATGTTATTTACATCAATAAAATTATTTACATCAATAAAATATTAACTTCAGCATTAAACTAAAACTTTATTTTAATATAATATTTACATTTTAATTATATTATAGATACTTTATATACGTGTGATAGAAATGTTGTTGATTTAGTTGGTATAATAAATTAACTCAACAATAACTCAAGATTGAAGAAAACATCATCATAAACATTTATAGTTATTTAGTATTTTTAATATGATGTATTTATGTGTTTAAATTTTATTTTTACTCACAATTCAATCTCTTTTTCTTTTCTTTTAATATTGTACATATTTTATGTGATAATATTGATCGGTTTCAAATCATACATTTCATTATTTATTATATGTTATTTCTTAACAAACTATATTCTAAATATGTAACACCCCTAACCCGTATCCGTCGCCGAAATAGGGTTACAAAATATTACCAAAATTTTCGAAACAATTTCGATTAACTTATGTCATTTACTATTCATATTAATTCATCTCAAGTTCAATCTACTTCATGTCAGAACTTTAGTCATTAATTAATTGAGATAACAATAACAATACGGACAGTACACTCAAGGTGTACAAATCTATTCTCATAGATGAATGTATTCATCAAACCATTCCATGTTCATATATAAACATTTCATACTTTCATTTTTCATGTAACATTATTTTCATATATTTCACTCAAATACACGTCAAAATAATTTCTTTTCATGTCATATTTCATTCCATGACAACTTATCTTTAGTTCATATTTAACCCTGTCAGAACTTTGCCCGTTGAATTTATTTGAAATATCGAAGGATACTCATATAATACACTTAAAGACAAGTTTGTAACCCGTCAATTTGTATCCAGTGATACCCTTTTAGGGCATATAATCGGAAAGCACACTTTCGAGCCACATATCAGGATGCTCATCCGAGCTAAATCTCAGGAAGTTCACAAAGAACTTTTAAATCAGGAAACTCATAATCGCTCACAAAGAGCCATATAACAGGAGCGCCGGATAGCCATGTCTCAGAGAGTTTAAGCGAGCCATGTCAGGACGCTTACAAAGAGCTGCGATTGTGTCCGCAACGTATGCAAGATCACAACCGATCAAATCATGTAACAGGATGCTCACAAATAGCTATAGTAGTGTACAACACATGCAAATTCACTACCAATCAAGATGCTCGCAAGAACTATGTAGCAAGATTACAACATATAATCAGTGAGATCGGGATTACCAGTCCAGGCTAGATCCTATTTTCAACATATAATCATGATTACCAGTCTAGGCTAAATCCTGATTTCAATGTAAGATCAGAATTACCAGTCCAAGCTAAATTCTGTCTTTAACATATGCTCGAGAAGGCTTATATCAAGATTACCCGTCCGGGCTAAATCCTTTTTATAATGAGGTCAAGGATTACTTGTCCGAGCTAAATCCCATCAGCAACACTTGCAGGACCTCATTCCATATGGGAAATCATCTTTATCCATCGATATTCAATATTCAACTGGAACTTGTCACTTATCGGGCATTATTATTTATCGGGCTTTGTTGGACATATGCTAATAATTTCAAATATATTCATAGTATTTATATGATTTATATGCACACATCCAATACAAGCATAAAAATATACAAAATTTAGTTACACGAACTTACCTGGCTAAATTGTAGACATACTAAGATTCAGAGGCATTTTGGTAATTTTCCATTTTCCCCAATTTTCACCAAATTTTAAATTAATAATTTCATTTAATTTATTAATTTAAACAATAAAACAATTCATTTCCTTCAATTTGGTCATTTTTGACATTTTTATAAAATTGCCCCTAAAGTTTTACTTTTATTCAATTTAATCCCTAAGCTTAAAACATTTAATTATCCATTTTTAATGTAAACCCTTACTATCTAAATATTCATATATTTATTCTCCTCCTCCTCTCCATTCCACATCCTTAATATATACATAATTCTACTATTTACTTATATGTTCATATCAAGCTATCCACTTGAGTCATAGTCACTAAACTATTTATATCTTGAGCTACAGAATTCCAAATTAAGATCCGCTTGATGTTTTTGAAACTAGACTCAAATATATTTCTACATAAAAATTTTAGAATTTATAATTTAGCTAATAAATACAATAAAATCTTTAAATTTATCCCTATTCTGCTACTTGACAGTTTCAACCTTTCTTTACTAAAATTTAATTATCTCTTAGTATGGGATTCAGATGATTTTCCCGTTTGTTTTTCTTGAAAATAGGCTCATTAAGAATTTAAAAATTTAAATTTAAACCCTTAAGTATTTTTATACAATTTTTAATGATTTTCTAAAGTCAAAGTAGGGGAACCCGAAATCATTCTGATGACTTTGTCTCACAAACTTTATTATATCTCATAATTTACAATTCCATTGTTTACATCGTTTCTTCTATAAAAAACTAGACTCAATAAAATTTAATTTCATATTTTATTCAACCTCTAATTCATTTTCTACAATTTTTGATAATTTTTCAAAATTAAACTACTACTGCTGTCCAAAACTGTTTTTGTGTAAAATGTTTATTACTAAGTTTATAACACCTTTATTTCTTTTCTCTAAAATATTTCCCATCCCTTTCTCTTATTTTCCTTCACTAACATATCATGAACATAAAACCTTATATAAGAAAACTCTACATCAACATCAACTCCATGCTTTTTCAATAATATCAAACTTAAAAATATATTGAAATCTTGATGTTCTTACCTTTTTCTTATTGATTTCAATCTTTAACTTGATTTTCTCTCTCTTCCAGCTTATATTTCTTGAATCTAACTTGATATTCTAGCTTCCAATAGTCTCATTGTCATCTTTCTTTCTTGATGGCTATGAAAATTCTTTTGATTTCTAGGTGAAAATGGTGGATTTTTGGTGAAGGACCAAATTGCAAAGAAAGTAAAACTTTCTTTCTTTCTCTCTTGTTCTCACGTTGATGCATGGAAAGGAAGGATGATAATTCTTCATCTTTCCTTCCTTTTATACTAAATAAATAATAAAGAAATAATAATAAAATATCTCATTAATAAAATAATCTTTATCTTTTTAAATAATTATAAAATATCATGAATATCATCATTGCCTTCTTGATTTCTCTCTCTTTCTAATTGACCATTTTGCCCTTCATTGTCTTTTAAAATTTCATCCTTTGAGTCATCATTTAATTTGATAAAATTACAATTTAGTCCCTCATAATTTTTTATCTATTCAATTTGGTCCTAATTCATCCATTTTCCTTAGTTTCTAGATCATTCCACCCTTAAAATATTTGCACTATTGGTCCTTCAACTTTTTCATATTTACACTTTAACCCCTCAAGTTTTGAGTATTTACTCTTAAGCAACAAAACTTTTTTACTTTTACAATTTAGTCCTTTCCTAAATCAAGATATCATAATATACTTCCCAATGTTGTCATAACTCAAAATTTCCCTTTTTGTTGCTTTATTTCCTCATTTTACTATATCAAAGATAATATCTTATTGTAAAAATTTTCTGAGTATTACAAAACATGTTATTTTCACAAGTATACGTGTGTGATAGAATTTCTAGTTATATATAGTACTCTTGACTAAGTTAATATCACGTATTAATCAGACACCACCTTAAATTTAAAGTGACTAAAAATCAATTTATTTAAAATGTAACAAACATTATTATAATAATGTTTTATTTTTTTATGTTTTTATAAATTTAAACCTAAAATAAATTCCCAAATAGTAGAATTTGAACATAAAATTCAAAAGACCACAAACCTTAGTTTATCTTTTTATATAATTTTTTTTGTAAATACTAAATTATGGTGCATCCATATGGGCAAAAAAAAAAATGTAGCATCCATATTATATAGAAGATTAAAATAAATAACAAATGGGGCATTTAAAGTATATTGTTAAAAATTATAAAGGGTTTGATTCAAATATTATTATATATGAATATTTTTCTATTTTTTACCATTATTGTCCTTGTCCCTAAGGTTAGATGGTGAACTCCCGACGTCGCTTTCTGAGACTCCTACTGTCCTTGTCCCTACGGTTAGTAAACCGACTTCCTTGAAGGATCTATAACCGATTTCTTTATGTAATACGCTCTATAATATAGTGTCGAAGGTCTTCACAAACTGCTCAAAGTTAATCTTGCTTTCTATAGTATCAGAGAATCAATCTGCTTTTGTTCCTAGATGTTGCGCGGAAGCGTGTGAAAGAGTAAAATTATTGTACTAAAAAATCACACTAAGTTCAATTCCCAGGAAAGAGAGGTGAATCACGAGGATCACTTAAGTACCAAGTCTTTCCTAGCCAGAATATCCCTCTATCGTAATTTAATAGCACAATAAATCACTACAATCACACTCACAAAATATGAACAATAAATAGTAAAGAACACCAGAATTTTAACGAGGTTCGGCAAATCTTGCCTACGTCCTCGGGCACTACCAAATATATTTCACTCCAAAATACAAGTGAAACTTTACAAATAGGGAGAGAGAACAATGCCTTAAGTAGAGAATGGCAAATGTGGGATGATGAGAATGAGCAATGGTTGGCCTATTTATAGTTGAGATTCAAGGGCCACCTTGCAAAGTCACTATTCACTTAGGGACCAAAAATTGCTATTTTCCCATGCCCAACACTAAATAAAATATTTGGTGCCCATAACTTTGACCTTTCCAAAGTATGGGTAGGTATGGGAAAGGTATGGGCAAGGTATGGGGTATGGGTATATTCTAATAATCTCCACCTTGAAGATTTGATTAGGATAATCTTATCTTCACACAATTCTTTCTGCTTTTGACAACAATACTTGATAGTGCCTTCTTCAACTGTTAAACTTGCAGGATATTAATCAAGTTCAAACAATGTTCGAACTTGGTTGCTGTTACCACCTTGGTCATCATATCTGCGGGATTATCTGCAGTCTTGATCTTCTGAAGACAAATTTTTCCCTCTTCAATAATTTCCCGCACAAAATGGAATCGTACGTCGATATGTTTTGTACGTGCATGATAGACTTGATTCTTTGCTAAATGAATAGCACTTTGACTATCACAATACACGTTAATATGCTCCTGAACCAACCCCAAGGTTTTAGCCATACCTTGTAACCAAACAGCCTCCTTTACAGCCTCTGTTGCAGCCATGTACTCGGCTTCTGTGGTTGACAATGCAACTGTAGACTGTAGTGTAGACTTCCAACTTATTGGTCCTCCAGCAAGTGTAAACACATAACCGGTGGTTGATCTTCGCTTGTCCAAATCACCGGCATAGTCAGAATCAACGTACCCAATAACACCTTTACCAAGTGTACTATCCTGCTTGAACAGTAATCCAACATCCACGGTCTTCTGAATATACCGTAGAATCCATTTCACAGCTTGCCAATGTCCTTTTCCAGGATTATGCATATACCTGCTCACTATACTAACTGCCTGTGAAATGTCGGGTCTTGTACACACCATTGCATACATCAAGCTACCCACTGCATTAGAATACGGAACTTGCAACATGTATTCTTGTTCCGTATTCGTCGAAGGAGATAGTTGTGCAGAAAGCTTGAAATGAGAAGCCAACGGGGTACTTACAGGTTTGGTCTGCTCGTTCATACCAAACTGCTGTAGTACTTTCTTCAAATACTGCTTCTGAGACAAGCTAACTCTGCCATGAGCTCTATCTCTACATATTTCCATGCCGAGAATCTTTTTAGCTTCTCCTAGATCTTTCATCTCAAACTCGAGATTGAGTTGAGTCTTCAATCTTTCAATCTCAACTTTGCTCTTAGATGCTATTAGCATATCATCAACATATAAGAGCAAGTATATGAAAGTTCCTTCTTGTAGCTTCTGAAAATACACGCAATGATCAAATTTACTTCTTGTGTACCTTTGCCCTTTCATGAACTGATCAAATCGCTTGTACCACTGCCTCGGAGATTGCTTCAATCCATAAAGCGACTTTGTCAGTTTGCAAATCCAATTTTCTTTTCCAGCAACCTTGAATCCATCTGGCTGAGTCATATAGATTTCCTCTTCCAAATCACCGTGTAAAAACGCGGTCTTCACATCAAGCTGAACTAGTTCAAGATCATATTGCGCAACCAAGGCTAGCAAAATCCGAATAGACGAATGCTTCACAACTGGAGAAAACACTTCATTGTAGTCTATTCCTTCTTTCTGAGTGTAACCCTTTGCTACCAATCTAGCCTTGTATCGAATTTCATTTTTACCAGGAAATCCTTCCTTCTTTGCATATACCCATTTGCATCCAATTGCCTTCTTTCCCTTGGGCAGTCTCACCAACTCCCAAGTCCTATTTTTATGAAGAGACTGCATTTCTTCATTCATAGCTTGCTTCCACTTTACACCATCAGAGTTACTTATTGCTTCTGTGTAAGTGGAAGGAACATCATCATCTGCAATTGGAAGTGCACAGGCCACCATATCGTCAAAGCGAGCAGGCTTACGAATCTCTCTTCTTGGCCTCCTATATGCAATTGAATCTTGTTGCTGTAGAAGTTCTTGGGTCGAAACTTCTTCATCATTTGTTCTTTCAATATTAGCTGGATCATCATTAACCTTTTCAAACTCCACCTGCTGCAAAGTACTACTGGTTTTGTCATCCTTTTGTGAATCCTCGTTCTTCATCATGGTTGATTCATCAAAAGTTACATCTCTACTGAAAACAATCTTCCTTGTATCAGGACACCAGAGACGGTATCCTTTTACACCACCAGTTATACCCATGAATAATGCTTTCTTTGCTCTTGGGTCTAACTTAGATTCTTTTACATGATAATATGCAGTGGAACCAAAAACATGTAAAGAATCATAATCAGTAGCAGGTTTACCAGTCCACATCTCCATAGGAGTTTTTCCATTTATTGCAGCTGATGGCAATCGGTTAATTAGATGGCACGCATATATAACTGCCTCAGCCCAAAATTCCTTGCCCAATCCAGCATTGGACAACATACATCGAACTTTCTCCAGTATAGTCCGATTCATGCGTTCTGCCACCCCATTCTGCTGTGGTGTATCTCGAACAGTGAAGTGTCGCACAATGCCCTCATCTTGGCATACTTGTAGAAATGGATCGTTTTTGTACTCAGTACCATTATCTGATCGAAGTCGTTTGACCTTTCGACCAGTCTGAGTCTCCACCATCTTCTTCCACTTCAGAAATGCATCCAAAACTTCACTTTTTCTTTTCATTAGATACACCCATACTTTTCTTGAATAATCATCAAGAAAAGTGACAAAATAGTGCATACCTCCCAAAGAAGCCACTTTGGTAGGTCCCCACACATCACTGTGAACGTAGTCCAGAATTCCTTTCGTATTGTGAATTGCTGAACCAAATTTTACCCTCGTCTGCTTGCCCAGAACACAATGTTCACAGAATTCCAATTTGCAAGAATTTGCACCTTTCAACAAGCCTTGCTTCGCCAAAGTCTGCAAAGCTTTTTCACCAGCATGTCCTAATCGCCTATGCCATAACCTGGTAGCCTCTGAATCTGCATCTTTCGCAGAAGCTGTTGATGTTGATCCAATAACTGTACTTCCATTTAAATAGTACAAGTTATTTCTTCTAGTGCCTTTCATCACCGTCAATACCCCAGCTACTACCTTTAGTAATCCATCTCTCAAAGTGATTGTGAACCCTTTAGATTCTAGGGCCCCTAATGAGATGAGATTTTTCTTCAAGCTGGGTACATAGCGAACATCTGTCAGAACTTGGATTGAGCCGTCATGGTTCTTCAATTTGATCGTACCTACACCCATTGTCTTACAGGCACTATCATTGCCCATAAAAACAACTCCACCTTCTAGTTCTTCAAGACTAGAAAATCAGTCCTTATTAGGACACATATGGTAAGTACATCCCGAATCCAATATCCACTCATCCGTTTGACATGCCATTGCCATGCCAACCAAGCTAAAGTCTGACTCCTCATCATGCTCCGCTACACATGCATTAGAAATAGACTTGCCCTTTTGTAACTTAGGACAATTCTTTTTCCAATGCCCTTTCTCACGACAAAAGGCACATTCATCTTTGGCGGGTCTCCCTTTGGACTTACCCCTTCTACCAGGTTTGCTGCTGTGTGAACGACCTCTTACTGTTAAGACTTCTGCGGTTGTATCTCTGTGATCTCTTTTATCTTTCTTTCGAGTCTCAGATCTATACAACGCACTACAGACTGCATCAAATGTGATCGTGTCCTTCCCATGAAGCAATGTGGTGGTAAGATGATCATATTCATCAGGAAGGGAATTCAACAATAATAATGCCTTGTCTTCATCTTCAAATTTCTCATCCAAATTTAGCAAGTCTGCTAAAATTTTATTGAATGAGTTCACATGGTCATTCATCGACATACCGGGTGCATACGTGAATCGATAAAGTTTCTTTTTCATATAAAGCCTATTTTCAAGACTTTTCGTTAGAAACTTTTCTTCCAGTGTATCCCATAACTTCTTCGCTGATGTCTCCCTCATGACAGAGTACTTCTGCTCTTTGGCCAAACATAGGCGGATTGTACCACACGCCTGTCTATTGATCTTGGCCCACTCCTTGTCATCCATCTTGTCAGGTTTTTCTTCAAGGGCTATATCTAGCTCTTGCTGACATAAGACATCCAGGATCTCACATTGCCACATACCAAAATTATTGGTACCGTCAAATTTCTCTACTTCAAATTTTGTATTTGTCACAGTAGTCATTGCTGATGACGATGCTGCTGCCATTTTTCTTCTCAATCCCAACTACTGTATACGTGAACAGTACCGTATACGTGAATAGTGCCGTATACGTGAATAGTACCGTAAACGGTCGTATTCTCCAAGTACGAATCTGGCTCTGATACCAATTGTTGCGCGGAAGCGTGTGAAAGAGTAAAATTATTGTACTAAAAAATCACACTAAGTTCAATTCCCAGGAAAGAGAGGTGAATCACGAGGATTACTTAAGTACCAAGTCTTTCCTAGCCAGAATATCCCTCTATCGTAATTTAATAGCACAATAAATCACTACAATCACACTCACAAAATATGAACAATAAATAGTAAAGAACACCAGAATTTTAACGAGGTTCGGCAAATCTTGCCTACGTCCTCGGGCACTACCAAATATATTTCACTCCAAAATACAAGTGAAACTTTACAAATAGGGAGAGAGAACAATGCCTTAAGTAGAGAATGGCAAATGTGGGATGATGAGAATGAGCAATGGTTGGCCTATTTATAGTTGAGATTCAAGGGCCACATTGCAAAGTCACTATTCACTTAGGGACCAAAAATTGCTATTTTCCCATGCCCAACACTAAATAAAATATTTGGTGCCCATAACTTTGACCTTTCCAAAGTATGGGTAGGTATGGGAAAGGTATGGGCAAGGTATGGGGTATGGGTATATTCTAATACTAGAAGATTGATAACTAATAGTGTGCTCGTGGCATTTAAATTGTTGCATCATATGAAGAAGAAATCCCGAGGCAGTGGCAGTGAGGTGGGGATGAAAGTGGATATTAGCAAAGCTTAGGACAGGGTTTACTGGGATTTCTTACGAGCCATGCTTGATGTGTAGGGGTTTCATAGAGATTGGATTCACCTAATGATGGTTTGTGATACTTCGGTTAGCTTCTCGAAGTTGGCAAATGGTGAAGAGGTAGGACCTATCAGTGTATATAGAGGTTTTCGGTAAGGGAATCCATTATCCCCGTAATAAGTGTGGAAGGCCTTTCGGTTTTATCCAGAGATGCTGAACGTTGAGGGAGCATTACTGGGTGAGGGTGTGTAGTTCGGGACTGCTGGTTTCCCATTTGTTTTTCACAGCGATGACTCATTCTTCTTTTTAAGGCTACAGATAAGGAGTGTGTTGATGTGAGAAATATTCTTAGCAAATATGAGCATGCGGCGGGACAAGCTGTGGATTATGGGAAATCGAGTGTGTGTTTTAGCCCCAACGTTGTCGACGGTGTTTGACAAAGGCTCTCGGGGATATTGGGTGTTACGAACCCTCTAGATCATAGTTGATACTTGGGTGTTCCTTCACTAATTGGAAGGAGTAAAAAAGCAGTATTTGATTTTCTTCGTGACCGTGCATGGCAAAGAATACAAAGATGGAATAAAAAATTCTTGTCTTGGGCGGGGAGGGAGATTCCGTTGAAGTCCATCGCTTAAGCAATACCATCTTATTGTATGGGTGTTTCCTTGCTATTGATTTGGTAGGGTCGAAGGGGGATGCATTGGCTTCGTTGGGATCGGATGTGTGGTAAGAAATGTTGGCGTTTGATGTTTGCAATAGAGTATAAAATTTACAAAGCTAGATATTTTTCTTGATACCTTGGGGGCTCCAAAGAGTTTATCCGAGCTATAACATCGGTTTATGACGGTAGCTTTTCACCGATAGTAGCGGAAGCCGCAGCGCAGTGGATTGTTCACTACTGTCATACGGAGGAACCATTTTTACTGATGCCAAGCAATTGTATCATGCCTGTCACAGTACTACTGATGACTGATTGGAGCTTGGGGGTATTATATCGGATTATAAGGTGCTCCTATAGTCGAGGAATATTGATGTTGCGGTTGCATGGATTCGTAGAACAAATAATGAGATAGCTTGATCCATTTTGATGATCATACTATTTAGACTTTAATTATATATTGTATTTTAAACTTTTTTACATTTTTAATTTATGTTTATCACGACCCTATCAGCTATTATTATTAATGTCACCTCAATACAAATTAATAATATTAATAAAGAGATATCAACTCAAATGAAATTAAGTACCAATAAACAAATTAAGAAGCAAAATATATATTAATACTTTTCTTTATTAGGAAATCTAGTATATGGATGTAATGCTAATGCTGAAACGACAATTGGGGAAAAATGAATGATGGCATTATAAAACTATTACCCACCAATTGAAAGGAGAGAACAAATAGGGAATTTCCTAAAAAAGAGTGTGTGCCTCAGCCTCTAACCTCAACATGCATGTGTTATATTTAACAAAACAAACATTCCTTCATATCCTCCTATTTTTGTCTCTTTAAAAACATGTTTCTATCCATTTTTTTTCCTTTGTTCCCCTCCTCTTTGGAAATCCCCTCTCTTATTATCTTATTAGAATCATATAATCTGTCATTCATGGCGGTATGTAATTTAATCTTACACATTTCTTTTATCTCACTTTCAATCATCTTCACATTTCCTAGCCTTAATATATATATTATCGATCTAAAGATTTTTAGATTACATTTGGTATGAGATTTTTTATTTTGGAAGTAAAAATTTTCTTATGAATTTATCCTTTGATTAATTCAATGGGATATTGTTTTCCTCTCAACTTTAGCCTCTTTAATGAGGCTGTAGACTATGTTTTTTCTTTCGTACAAATGAAGAAATACTCCTGCATCAATTAATCAAAGATTAGATTGAAACTTATAAGAGTGATATTTTCCCTATAAGAAAACTTCTTTTCAACCAAACCTTTAGATAAACTTTCCCTCAGAAGTAAATAGTATCTCAGAAATTACAGATTGACAATATATATACTATTATTATTATTGTGTACACCGTTAGTGAAATAAATTAACTTTGCAAACAAGTCCATAATGATGGGGTTTATATTTAGATATTACAACATGATATACATTTTTTAAATATGAAGGTTTGTATTTCGTATATAAGTGAGTGGGAATTGTACAAGAGTATTGATTGAAATTGGATGATGAGGAGCAGGAAAAAGGGAAAGCGTTGCCAAAGTTTGGGGAGTGGGACTTGAAGGATCCAGCAACGGCAGATGGATTTACGTTGATATTCAACAGAGCTAGAAATGAGAAGAAAACCAGAGCTACTGCTCCTCCTCCTCCTAGTATTGTCCCTCAAAAAGTAGATACTATCAATAAACCTCCCCCTTCTCCTCCTAAGGTATCTATCTATCTATCTCTGCTCGATTTCCTAACAATTTTAACTACCACGAATTCATATTCTGAACATTAATCTTATTATAGATTCTTATTATATCTATTCTTTTTTATATCATACTTAGAATTATCCATAACCCCTCTTCAATCCTTAAATAGGAAGATAACATTGCACTGGCAACAATACCAATGCCAATTGAGCCAAGACTCAATCGGTAGATTGCTATCTAGTTAGATAAGAATTTGGATAATAATGATAATAAATGAATTTAAGTATAGGTTGGATTATCCAAAATCATATACTCCAAATATTTTTAACAATTGCACAATTTCAGTTAAGCTTCTGGTACTTTATATTTATTTATTTACTTCTAATTGTCATTTGAACCCACTTTTTCTTTTTTTCAGACCAAATGCTTTTGCTTTGTTAGAGTTTAAAAGGGAGCATTTAGGGGAGATCGGAAATGGAGAATTGAATGATTTGGCTAATGATGAGCAACTTGCCTTTCCCCTATACATATATATATAATATTACACTATTCATAATTGGCTGAAATGGAATGGGACCACCTTCTACTCTTCTAATGTATCTACCTTTTCCTTTTCTTTTTCTTTTTAAAAGATTGCGGGCTTTGTTTCGAATTTACAAATCTTGAGTCATGCTACTCATTATTATTTACAGAGGGGGACCAAGGAGATGGAAGTACAAAGCACAAACGACCACTGACGATTGTATTTTATTCCAATTTTAATATATTTTACAAAATATAAAAAAGAGGAACCTTGTTTAGGAAAACTTCTTATGTGTATGTATATATTCTTTAAAATGCTTACTTTCATGCATTCAACATATACGGTTTAAACCGGACCGACCAGACCAGACCAGACCAGACCAGATCAGTTACCATTTCAAAAACCTGGCAAAGACAACCTACCTAGGAAAGAAGTCGAAGAAGAGGTGAAGTAGTTCACACACCATTTCAAAGGTATTGTATTAGTTTTGTAGTATGACATGAAACCGAGATAATTTACATATCCTGATTTCATTTTCAGCTTCAAAAACTAGCAACACAACAGCATCCTAACTACGATATATTATATATTGCCATCCCCAAAAAGCTTGTGGCAAAGGAACATGGGGTAGAAACAAGATAAATGGATTCTTGCAGTTCAGAAAATAAAATTTAGAATCCTTGCTAATGTCAGATCTAAAAAGCTAGGGAGCTTTGGCTGAAAATTCTTTTTACACAGGCTGCTGAACTGCAGTATCAGTACCACTGGCGATTCCGGTTTGTTCTGTAGCAGCAGAATGGCTGAATGGTGGAGGCTGATCCAGTCCGGCCATTGCCATTGTTGATGGAGCTTCCTGTTTTGAATGGTCAAATTTGCAGGCTGGTCCAAACTTGCAAATACCATAGCGGCTATAGTGTGAGCAGATGGTTTGATCCTGGATTTCAAAAAAAAAAAAAAAAAAAAAGGAGTTGAAGCATTAATTTGTTAAATGTGATCAGAACTGAGAATTGAATTACTATAACCGAAACCGCAATCCACTAAAAGGCCTTTCCCCACGAGCTACATTTATGTAGAAATTCATTTGTACAACAGAATAATCATTAACTAGTTGAAGAAATCAACTACCAATTTCTAAAACATGCAATTTCTATTGATTTTTCTTAAGGAACTTGTTTCAAAATAATTAGAAACATAAGGTGACAAAAAGAAATGAAGCAACGACAATTGTGAGAATATTTACTATTACATGTATTACTTTTGTGTTCATTTTATGTATGCATATACAAGCTTTGAAACAATCTATATCCATATCTGGTTTATATATGTTTCATGGGAAGAACCAAAATAAGCACAAACTTACAGGTCTGAGTGGCAATCCCTTGTCACTGAGAACACATGGAGCCATCTTTGCAACTCTATTTTTTGGATGATGATATTTGCAATTAGATTTAAACTTACAGTCCCCAGTTTTCAGGAAGTAACTACACTCAGGTTGGCCAGGCCGTGCAGGAAATTCATCAGCCACCATCTGAGGCTGGTTATGAGTATAGACAGCGGTTTCAGTTGCAGGGTTATTCATGACATATGCTGGGGCTGGATGCAAACTCCTTTCTGGTGGGGGGTATACAGTTGCCTTGACAAGGCACAAAAAAATAAGGTATTATGCAGAAACATACTGTAATAGGAATAAAAATAATAAAAGTCTGGGAAAGACATCATTTAAGAGATTGTGGGTGAAGGTAAGAACCATGTGATGCTAAGATCAACTCAATAGATGCTATGAACTACACAGCATGCCACGATACACCCATAGATGCTATAGACTCAAGGATAGTATACCACGATTAACACTAATAGCATAAGAGCAATGACAGTACCTGATACCCATTCCATTCTGGGTTTGGTGGCGGAACAACTTGCGGAGGTGAAAACATAATCGGTATATAGGCAGCAGTCTCATTCAATGCCCTAGGTGATGACCAGGGCACCATATTCACTTGTGATGCAGCTTGAGGTGAAACAGATCCACCATTACCATATCTGGAAGTTGGGTCACAAGCCCCAGCAGCTGTAGGATCAGGATGATTAAACCTGCAATTGGCTCCATATTTGCAGGACCCATTACGCATGTAATAGGGGCATTCTTTCTCTCCCTGTGATGAACTAAATCTTTTCAATTCCCAGAATGATTACTATAATTAATCACTAAAACTAGATCTGATACGATTCAGCTGATAGTAGAAAGAACTCGACGAACATCAGGACTTAGTATAGAGTCCACAAATTAAGAGCATAACTACCTGTCGGATAGGCAACCCAAGAAAGTTAAGCTCTAAAATTGGACTCGTTGAAGATTTTGCTGTTGAGTGGTTGAACCTACAAGCATTCCCAAACTTACATCCACCAGTTCTTAGGTAGTACTGCAAAGATCTCCAGCAAATTTGTAACATCAAATAAATGTACCATCAACGAAAGCACATTTCTTAAAGACGTAGCTGAAAATATATAAAGATGAGTTCCAGAAGCATCTGAACAAACACAAAAGATATTTTATAGATCATAGAATAAAAACAAGATGTGATAATGACCTGAAGGACCAGCTACCAAACCAAAACATAGCATAAAAAGCATTCAAATCAAATAAGTAAACACTCATCAAAGTGATGTCCATTACTATCATAAAGAGTTATTGTGCAAACATAAATTAAGAATATTGACCTTACATTCTGTCTGGCTAGGTTTCTCCGTTGATTCAACTTCTTCCTTGACCTTTTCCTTAACAGCCTGCAAACATCATAATTCCAGAACACCCAGAATGACAAAAGTCAGGAGAAAAGGAATAAATATAGGTCTGTAGATAACACCCAAAATCATCATAATTGCTATGGGATACCGGAGCGCGTACCTATGGTACTAGGCAAGGCGTAATGTATACATAGAAAAAACTAAAAGTTGTATTTATATCGACATGAAGACACTCAAATCCCAATATTAGATTATATAGCTGTTGTATGATGATCAACCACTTCAGCGAGGAAAGATGGATTTTTTCCACCAGCTGTCTGAAGCAGAAATAACCACATTTTCCTCAATAATTTAAAAAAACTTACCAGTGATTTTTTTTTTCAAAACTTCAACACTCATACCATATAAAACAACTTAAAGAAAATAAATCAAATTAATCTTTCATAAATTGTACTACTATTATAGAAGCAAAAACAAAAAGAAAGGGGGGGGCATAAAAGCAGCTCTCAATCAGGGAAAGCACTTCAGCACATATAAAGACGATGACTAATAAGAAGGTTGGAAAAAAAGACCTGGGTCGTCCTTCGGATAGGGTGATTAAACTTGCAATCAGATCCAAACTTGCAAAGTCCAGTCTTCATATAATAAGCGCAACTCTCTGCATCCGGTCTCACCGGATAATGCGACCTCTTTCCTTCACTTTGCTTCACGTTTTCACCATCAATCTCGTTATCGTTTCTTTCTTCCTCATTCTCGTCGTCCTCGTCTTCGGCAGCGTTTCCGTCGGCATCGTTGTTACTTTCTCTCTCTCCGTCATCTTTCCTACCAGTCTCCTCTTCTTCCTCCTTCAAATCGAGATTCTGGAGCTGCTGTTGGAGACTGCTTTCTTCGTGCTCGGTTTCAACAGCGGAGTGATTAAGATCATACGGTGAGAGGTCGGGACTCGAAGTAGAATCCGGATCGGGAGATTGAAGCCCTAAGTGAGGGGTTGAATCGGTAGGCGTAGTGTCAGGGACAGGAATTTCTTCAGATTGTGGCATTGTAAATCCACATTTCAAAACCCTAAACTTTGCAGAAGAAGAAAATAGGGAGGGAAGAAAGAGAGAGAGAAGGAATGTCTTTTTTTAGTGGGGAGTGGAAGTGAAAGCGAGTCATTGAATTTGAACCAGCGGCGAATCAAGTCCACATGGCACAGTGAGATGTTACCCCAACTCACTCACTATTTTCATTTCCAAACTCAGTTCGGGTTGGAGATTTTTCTGATTCATTAATTTAATAAATGAATTAACAATATTTTGAAAATCCATTATTTAAAAAATTAAATGCATTTATTAATAGTTCAAATTTATTTTTCATTAGATTATAGTAAAAATAATATATTCTAATAACTATTTGTATTTTATTGATAATATATTATTTTGTATTTAACACAAAACATTAGTTGTTTGCTTGTCTATAAACTTTTAGTTATTATCCGACTGTGTGTTAATAATAATTTCGTTTTCTTCATTTAATTTATAACAACTAACTTCAGCATTTTTTATTTTTTTTTTATTTTTATCAATCACATATTTATTTATACTATAGTTAAAAGAGTTAGTGTTACCATTAACTACGCTTGTTTGATACCTCAGTGAAAAAATTAATTTAATAAAAACAATCTTATAGAATTTTTCTATAAAAGAGTGAGAAAAGTAACAACTAGATGTAGAATATTTTCAATTAATTTTATTTTATTTTATTTATTTTAATATTATATTATTCTATAAACATTTCATGTTTAAATTTTTATTTTTGTTTAGAATAAAGTAAAATGTTTAAAAATTAATGATAAAATGTAAAATATTTATTTATAATTTAAAATTTACATTTATCAAACAATCTAATTATATTTATTAATTAATTTTAAGTAATATATCAAACAATTTTATAACTTAAATTCTGTATTTAAATTTTGCAATACTTAACTTTTAATACCTATCTTTTTAGCACTTAAATTTTCAATTTATCAAATAACACCTCAATTAAAAAATTACCAAAAAAACAATTTTTATAAAATAACATTTGTTATTTTGAGGGTATAATAAGAATAATGAAATTTGAACCCAATACATCATACTCTTAACTAAACTACTTTACCATTTAAATCTTATCATATATTAAAAGATTAACTTTGTATCATCCACCTACCAAATTAAGAGTATTCATAGTTCGGTTAAAACTGAATTAACCGATTGAACAAATCTAATTCGGTTAATCGGTCGGTGACTAAATTTAGTTATGTTGAAGATCGGTTAATGATTTTTTTGAATTTCGGTTATCGGTTAATTCGGTTCGAAATTGGGTAATTAACCGAAATATTTATTGTTTACAAGACTTATATAGTGTTTGATTATTAACTTTTAAGACTTATGTTCTGTAGACTTATGTTCTGTTTCTAATATCTTATTTGTTATTTTCACCTCCATTTAAAATTTTTTTAAACTTTAGCAATGTATTTTTTTATATATTTTATACTTATTTTAACCAAAAGAAAAAAAACATATAAATTTTTGTTAACTGACCGAATTAACCGAAATATTTTGGTTCGGATAATGTATTAAAAAAAAATTGATTCGGTTAACGGTTAAAAATTTTTACAATAAATTTTTTTATTTATCAAAAACCCATTTCTCTTAATCTATACTATGCATTAACATCCCGTTTGGTACTACATAATACTTAAGTATTAAAAAGATGGATAGAATGATAGATGTTATCATATGAAGATGTTAGGTTGTAGGAAGTTATGATATTTATTAATCTTCATATCTTGTGTTTGATGAGGGTTAGAAAGATAAATGTTATTTATGAATATATCATCTTACTCTTAAAATCTTTTAGTTGTTATGAATGCTATTAAGCGGAGGTTCATTATAATTAGTCTTTCACATTTTATCTTTCTTAACTTTTCACCTTTCTATATATTTATAACCGTTTTTTCAATTAATATATTAGAAAATGAGGGGTCTAATCTTCCATATATATATATATATATAGGAGTATACTACTTGTGATGCGTAGAATAATAATAAAAAATGCAATAGATATCCCCTCTATTCTCATATCTATCTCTTATCTATTATTCTTGTGTTCTTTACATTATTATTTTATAACATTAGTTTCATATTTATTTAATTGTTTTCACTATAATTATTATATTTTTCTTAGCAACATTATTATATTTATAAACTTAAAATATAATATATTTTAGTATAAGATAACTCAAATTGTATTTAACCAACTGTATAAAACAGCAAATTGACAATAAATCACAAATAATTCAAAATAGTCCTAATTTGAATATTCTTTTGCAAAAAAAATAAAAAGAATAATTATACTCATTATAAACTAATGTTTATTAGTAAAATTACATTTATATTAAAAATCGTATCATTAATTAAAATAAATTCATTATCCACATTATTTTTCAAATAATCAACCTAAAAATGATAATATCTTCACATAAATATCTAACATCAACGAGTATTCATTCCAAGAAAAGAAATTAAATAAATTAATGAACTCATATGCTCATATGCTTCAATATATTGTTCCAATAAATAAACTATTTTATATAAAAATGATTTAAAAAAATTAAAAGTGATACATGTACTAATTAATAAGATAATATTAGCTTCACAATCTTCTAATATTTAATTTATGCACCGTATTTAATGCTAGTTTCCTAGCAAATTTGCTTAACAAAAATGCATTACATATCAGCCACCTACAAAAGGACTTACCAAAAGATAACACAACACTTGGTTTATTTACTTTAAATTTTAGATAAATATTTTTTTCCCGGATAACAATCTTCCAACCCACATCTCCTTTTGTTCATCTAGGATAGTGAAGAAAACAAGCATATTAATTGGATTAATAGGGATTTTGTAGCAACAAGTTATTTTGTTCAAGATAGTCTTATAATTTTCATCAACTCATCCCAAAGTTGCATAGACCTTTGAGTAATCAAGTGTTCTGTCCCTAAACTCTTTGTTAATTATTTTATACCCTCAACCATTTTGCATCTCTATATCTCAACAATTTCATAAAATTCAGCCTTATTACTAGTATTCATACATGTTTTAGTCTTTCTAGCTCCACCGACTTTTCTAATCTTGACTCTACTAATAGATGGGGACCTTGAAAGGTTATTATCTTCAAAATCCATTGACAAGCCATGGTTTTCAGCTCCATTAAAGCCATCTTCTTCTACACATATACCATTTCCAATGTTCTTAGTTCTACCATTGTCATTCAAAACAAGTTTACCAAATGATAGGCTCAATCATACTATAACAACAAACAAAATGAGAGAGATAAATGACGTTTATTTCATGAAAATAAACAAATGCGTTAACATAAAAACTAATGTGAACATAGAGTTTATCTCAAAAAACTAACATGAATCATGGAGTTAATATATACATATATATTTATATAAATGAGCTTTTTCAAAAAAATAATTTTTCTCATGAAAATAAACAAAAATAAAGTAAAGAAATGGGTTTCAAATTCCTTACTTTGTCTTGGATTAGATTCAAAAGAGAACAGTAGTTAAGAAATTGTAGAGATTTCTATCATTTATTCAAAGCTCACACCAATCTCATGCATTAGAGATAAATTTGAGTATCAGTATAATTTAGAATTTTTGTTTAATCCATTAGAACTACTACCTACATTAAACATAAATATATATTCCTCTTCATCTGAATCAGAATCTGTTTCTGATATTAACTCATATAATATTTCTTCAGGATTTATTTCCTCTTCATAACAAATTTCTAAATCTTGTTCTTCAAGACTTTTAATCATTTTTTTAGCACTTCTCCCTCTATTAGGACATTTGGTGCTATATGACCTTCTTCATCACATATAAAACATTTACATATTTATTTTTTAGATTTTTTAGAAGTTTTTCTTCTAACAATTTTTTTTTTCTTATTATTACCAGTATATTTTTTATTTCCTGGTTTCCATTTAATAAATTTATATTTTCTATTTTTCTTTTTATGTTTTTTATAAGTATTAGGACGTATTGTTTTACATCCAAATTCCCATTCATTTTCTAGAACTTTTGTATAGTGACTATAACTTAATTTATTTTTTACTTGTTTAGCAGCTTTAGTCTGTAAACAATGTAAGGTTATTCTTTCTTTCGCAAAATTGATCCTATTTCCTATAGAATCTATATTTTCTTTTGATATACCTATACCTGCTTCTTTACTATGTTTATATAAATAGGACGTATATTTCTTTATACATATCTCGTCCCATGGCGGGAGTAGTTTATTAAAATATTGATTTTTTCAAAATTCTATATTTTCATTTTTTAACTTTTGATATTCATGAAGAAATTTTTTAGAAAATTCTTCTAGATATCTAATATCGCATAATTTAATTTTTGACAAAGTATAACTAGCTATACTATCTTGATCCTTTTTATCAAAATAACCACAAAATTTTATTTTTATAATATTTGTTAATCCTTTTAAAAGATCTTTAGGAGTACCTATTTGACTAAATAGTTGTCCTTTTTGGACTTTTCCTACTTCTGATTCTTCCCAACGTCTTAAGAATTGTAAAACATCTCCTTGAAAAGTTCTTACAAAATAATTTAAGAAATTTTCTTTTGACCAAGTACCGTTGTTGTTTACAACAATTGTCATTGACTGTGCCCAATCATCTATAGTTTTTTCATAGTCTGATATTGAAATATTAGTTAGGTCTAAATATATTCCACCTTGGGCCACATTTCTTTTATTTAAATCATCTATCCTATGTGGTATAGGTATAGTTTGACCTGGTTGTTGATTAGAAGATTCTCTTGTATATTCGGTTTTAATTTCATTAGTAGTTATATTTTCGGTTTGATTACCAAAAATCCTAGTTGTATTTTCAACTGTCTCAAAATCTTTATTTAAAGCTCTCAGATAATCATCTTTTTGAATATCTGATTCTATTTTTCTTTTACCATAAGGATCTATTTGTTCAATATCCATTGGTTCTAGAAGATAATTTTAGTGAAGATAAGTATTTTATTAATAGTAAAAGGAAGGTTTTTACAAAGAGAGAGTGTTTACAAAGAGAGAATACTGAAAGTAAAAGAAAAGATTTCTAAGCTATTTTTCGATGCCCTGTTTAGGCTTCTTACATTTCTATTTATAGCAAAATTTCTAAACTCCATTTAATTTTTTCTTCAATCCTGAACAGTGTTTCTGATAAGGATGAATTTATTATTGCTTCCACGTATCTTGTCAGTTCTCCCATCATATCTTTGTTTATACATGAATGCCTTGATTTTCAAATTACTGTCAATCTTGAAAATCTTTTTGAATCTCCAAGTGATCGTTATTTTGTCTTTATCCTTCTTGGATATTGTCAAGGTTCCAAGTTTCTATCTCATCCAAGTGTAGAGATTCTGGTGACAGTCTTGGTGAATTCCAAGTTTCCCATGTGTTTCTGATTTCATCAATTATGTGTAATGGATAATCATCAAATTCTATATCAGCTATCTTTTTTAACAGCTTTAATGATTCTTCATCTCTATTTTTCTGGATATTCCAATGTCATCAGCCACTATTCTTCTTCCATCAGTTCAGAGAGATTTTGGTAAATTTGAGAAATTTTAGAGCAAGGATAAAAGTTGTAATTTATTTAATTATATGAGGATATAATTGAAAAAAACAAGAATCAGCTCACAAAACACTTTGTGTTAAATAAATACTACCTCTACATCAGTGATAAATATCACCCAACTTGTGTATAAAAAAATGATGTATTAATTTACATCTCTACCAAACACATGGTTATTTTCATGTTACGTAATACTGACGTATTAAATAATACGATATGTGAGTATCAACCCAACCAAACAAGACATAAGTGATTGGTTGAGTTGGCATCACCCATCAATTATGTCCCAACTCAATAATACGATACGCGAGTATCAACCCAACCAAACGAGAATATCATTTTCTTTTATAATTTTTTTTTGTATTTTTATCATGTTTATAATTATGTGTTATTTTTATATATTTGTAATTTTTTACAATTTTCTATTAGTTAATAATATTTTTTTAAAGAACTATATATTTTTATATTTTTATTAATTTATATATATTTATAATTATTATGATTTGGTAATATTCTTTGACAAATTAAAAACAAAATATCATTTTCTTTGCGGCATGATACAATTATGCCATGCGACAAATATAACCTAAAAATTTTAAGAAATGGAACCGTTAAATTTTAATGGTCAACTATTAAAGTTAACAATTAAAGACCTAGTTGAGTTGAGCAAAGCAAATTTTTTCAATTCAAGATTGGAATTGAGTGTAAAAAAGAGTAAAGACTTAGTTTGATTTCTTTGAATAAATTCAAAGACTTCATGTACCCTTAAGCCATTAAAAATTTATCAAAAATTTATTTCTTTTACAAAACAACAAATATTACTCCACGGGTATAATGAAAATCACAAAATTTAAACCTAAATTATCATATTTTTTTACCAAAATATTTTACCATTTTGAACTAAAGTCATATTTGATTTTTATCAAATTTTTAAAAAAATTATTATATAAATATTTTCACTCGCATTATAATCTAATTTATTTTTTAAACAAACTAATTTATATACAATTGAAAAAGAGAATTAAATAAAAGTTTACTCGTTGTCGTTTTATTTATTTATTCGCAAATCTCAACTCTTAAATCTTAATCTTTCATTACGGTGAAGTTGAAGGCAAATTAAAGACAAGATTGTACTAATTAAAGCATTGAAATGTTCGTCTCCAACTAAATCCACCTTTTTTTTGTGATCTTAAACTCGCAAGTGATCCAAACACAAATTCTTATATATACACTATAGAGTAAATTTGATTTTCAAAATAAAATAATAAAAAAATAATATACTTTAATATAATAAACTTGAATCACTAATTAATTTATTTAAGTGTCAAAATTATTATTTTAATTTTTTAAAATTTTAACTTTCTTTATATATTCTTTAATTTTTTTAATTTTTATTTTCGACATGTAAGGCGAACAGTTAATGAGCATGCGCATATTCTGGCAAAAATGGGATTAAAAATGGAGAACAATACTTACCCTGGTCAGAGAAATGATGGGTCGGAGATTACAGAGGCGGAGGATGGTGATGACGGAGGCCAGATAGACTATAGAATTATGAGAAGAGAACCTTTTTACACTCGACGTTTGATCTTCTCCAGAGGCTGGTTTTCAAAGGAGATATTTCCAAGAGTTTTTTCTTTCTGGAAAACGACAGCTCTTACAGCTGGGTTGTTTTTATTTTCTTTTGATGATTTCCTTTTTAGTTTGTTATGTTTGAAGGCCAAGATCTGGATTGGGCCGATGTTTGTTGGACTTTTACTAGCTTTTTTATTAATACAACCTAGATTTCAAAAGAAAAAATATATATATATAAATTTTGAAATTTTTACAAATATTTTTAGTTTTTAAAAATTATTGTCATTTTTATTGAGAGAGGTCAATTTGCTCATTTTTAAAATTAACAGGGATTAAATAGATATTTACACTAATTTATTATTTGAATAATTCAAATTGTAAAATTCAAATCAGCTTGAACTCGAAACTTGAATTACTCATATTCAATTAACTAGAAATTCAATTTTTATTTTCAATCTTTTTCGAATTGAATCGAGTTTTGCTCTCCCCCTACTCAAAACTCTCTTCATTTTGGATTGGATCCGAATCCCTTCAACTTCCTGAAATTAATCCAAATCTTAAACGACTAAACTTAGTATAATCCAAACCCAAAATGAACATGTTAATGACTAGAAAATACTAACAGAAACTACTTAAGATTCAACAACTACGGTTCAATATTACAATTAATATCATTACATGTCATTTGTCTTCTTTGCACCCCTCTGAAAGTTGCAAGGAAACAGGGCAATGGTCACTCCCATAGAACCCTGCAAATTTTCAAGATCAATGCAGGATGTCTTATATGCCAAAAACAAAGCAAAGTATTTAAATAATACTGGAGTTCCAATAATTTGTTTCTGGCTAAAATTCTTAAAAAAAAAGCTCCCAAAATGTCATTTTCTTGAATAATCCCCTAAACTCTATGTTACTCAGATTCAAACGCAAGTGTCCGATATGGATGTGTCCATCATGGGTTTGCTGAAACTTTTAAAGTTTTTTCATTCAATTTTACCAAGGACACAAGTTAGAACCCTTATAATGCCTCAGGCACAAGGCAGAAAAGAAGTGCTAGGCTGAGTGAAGTAAAGCACAATCCGTATATGTGTGTGTTTTTCTATGTGTCTGTATATAGCATAAGATATATAATAAACTCTAACGTGGATCTATATCTATAAAACAAGCAATTTTTATTGGTCAATATGCATTATTTCCCTATGCTCCATGTCTGTTAATGAATACTCGAATATAGAGAGGTACATAGTTTAATACCGTCACATTTTTCCTAAAAAAAGGTATATGTCTAATTTAAAAAGTGAAAAATAAAAGAAATTGAAGAGACCTTCAATGAGGCGGGCCTTTTTTATGCCTATTGTCTTACAAAAAGGAAGCCTGGGCGCAGCAGGCATGCGCCTGATTAAATGGGCATCACCCAAAAGGGTTCTAGGCGCTTTGTTGTATAGTGCTAAGGTGCAAGGTGCAAGGTGCAGGGATGCCTAGGCGTGCTTGACAACACTATTTCCATGTATTTGGAGGGTTTTTGAAGGATCATATCCTCATACCCTGTCCAAATACATATTGGACAAAAGTGTCGGGCAAAGATACTTTAAGAAAAATGAAGAGTTGGAGTCACATAGTCTTTACTTCTATGGTTCCCATATAAAATAAAAGTTAGGGACTTATTTGGTTACAGGTTAAAGGTTAAAGGCTTGCACATACAAATTAAA
Organism: Gossypium hirsutum; assembly: GCF_007990345.1. Taxonomy (NCBI): domain Eukaryota; kingdom Viridiplantae; phylum Streptophyta; class Magnoliopsida; order Malvales; family Malvaceae; genus Gossypium; species Gossypium hirsutum. The sequence goes on along the minus strand of NC_053435.1, from coordinate 99,588,111 downwards.
ATAGTTAGAAGCTTATTCGGGTACTGTAAAAGGATAGAACCTTACTGAGATGAAAGGGTAAAGTTCAGGGTCTTCTTTATTTTTTATTTTAGCCATTGTTTTTCTATGGTGACTTCTAATTTAAATGCTTCCATTTGCCTTTGTATGATATTCATGGTATACTTGCGTGTTTGAAAAAGAAGGCAACTCTATACAACATGATAATGGAGATATGGATTTGAAGGTTCATAGCTAGCTACCTAAAGATATTGAAGAAATGTGACCATGTGCTTGCCACTTGGCCCACACAAGCAGTCAAGCAACTCAAGCTAAAAAAAATGGCTTACACTAGCTCAACGTTTTATTGTAGCCAAGAGAAAAAAGGAAAAATTCACACCTTCTAATTCAATCCCTTTCCCATGCATTTCACATTCAGCAATTCTTTCCTTAAGCTTCTCTGAAACAATGAAATAGTCTATTCTCATTCGTTTTCCTCGATACCTGAAATAAAACCACCCATGATGCATCCCAAACAGAGATTAGTAAATTATCTCCTACAAAAATAGATACTTAACACATTTAAATAGGTTCATAAACTCCATCCAAAAATGGTCCCAACGCCTTTGAATAATGTTAAGAAATATAGGAACAATCAATAACCACAAAAAATAATATAATCATAGATATTTAAGTAGGCATAAAAATTACGTACTTCCCAATGGGGTGCCCCGACCATGAAAACCCACATTCCATGTCCTTCTCCTTGTGCAGGTATCTATATGCGTCTACTAACCTTCCCCTGAGCATAATCCACAAAATTCTTTAAAGTAGATTGAAATGAAAATCAAAGAAAAGATGATATGATTATATCTCATTACATGCAGATAAGTGAAAGTATTAGCTCAAGCTTTTCAGGTTCTTAATCATAAGTTTCAACTTAGGTCAAATGGTCGTGTCGAGATAATATTACTGTACAGATCATGGTTTTAACTTTCAATGTGTTAACCATAGAAGAAAGGGTTTTCCAAAGAAAAGACACACTCTTTCAATATTGCCCCAAAGCGCTTCCTCTCAGCTAAGGTAAATCCTGGCTGCCCACAATCCTGCGCATCATTGTGGACTATCATGTCAGTTATTCTTAGATATAGAGTACACCACAAAGAACTACTCCATATGTGGATCTTAGAGGAACTACGGCAGTTTAATGCATTCAATGTTAAGATCAAATTTTCAAATTTGTAAATTCTTTATTGCAAGGCCCACATCAGCAAAATTAAGTGATACTTCAACCAGCAAATTTCATTTCTATGGTAATCCCAACCCATCAACTTTTGAACTAGATCCAATATCACTTGGTGGACCACCTAAGATGATCAATTTTGCACCACCAATTGTGATCTAACTGCCACATGGATTTTTGTGGTTTGCCTAAAGTCAGCAGGTATGTGTCAAATACGGGTATGTTAAAATATTTTGGAATATATTTGGAGGGTCCTTAGAGGATCATATGCCCACACCCATGTTCGAATATGTGTCTGATATGGGTGTTAGACATTGCTACTTCAAGCACAATGAGAATCAAAGCAACATATATTTGTCTTCTAGTTTTGATATTCAGCTGTGTTGGGGATCAAGTTTAAAATGAATATATCAGCATGTAATGTGAACTAAAAAAATATCATGATAATGTTTACAAATGGTTCTATCAAATTTAACCCTCAGTGAAAAGAAAAAGACAGAAGAAGTTGATAACCTCTTTATTTGGAGGAACATAACCATTCATCTTTGCTGCACTGAAGAATTCCGGATGACTCACATCGATATCCTCATGGCTAGATTAGAAAAGGAACTTTATAACAACACTGTTCATTAGTAAAAGTGATGTATTCTATGAACCTAAAAAGTTTATTAGTCCACCCACCCCTTCACCACCCGAAGAACTCACCTAACATTCAAATCTCCACACCAAATAAGAGGTTTATCTGACGATTGCACAACAAACTCTAGAAGCCTTTTATCCCACTTTCTTCTCCGCTGGAAAGAATTTTCCTCCTCTTTCCAACCATTGTTTGGTGCATATGTATTCAATATGCGGAGTGTCTCAAATTCAGCTAAAATAACCCGGCCATCTGGTTCATGCTTTGAAACTGACAAGGAATTTGGTAAATATATAACATCCAAAGAAATATGGAAGAACATAAGACACGGAATATCTCCTATTAATTGGTTGTATAATATGGTCCCAATGTACAATCACTAGGACAACTAAAAAGGGTGTGCATATATTCATATCCACACACAAACACGCAGATTAAATATGGAGAGAGAATATTGAAAACTTTTTTCTCAAGTGCAGAAAAGCATAGAATAGAGGATTTTTTTTTCCTTTTGAGCCTAGTTCCTATGCAAAAGGTTTATAGTTTCAAATGCAGTCCTGTAGGAAAAATTTTCCCTACAAGGAATTTGAAGAATTGGTGTTTGCAAACAAATATACCTGTTCCATCAAGAGAAAAAGAAACTTTTAATGGTCGAAGACACTTCTTTACTAACAATGCAGTGCCTGCATATTTTGTGTCAGCCAGAGACCACCAAACATGATAATTTCCAAATGGTGGACTAGAAAGAGCGCGCATCAATATCTGCATGGTTTAGAAAATTATGAGTAGATCACAAATAAACCACATGCATTACACTGATGTGAAACTGTTCTGAACGGGCTATTTAGGCTCTTTACTTTTAAGGAAAAAACACTGCCTTTTTTGTAGCCTAGCTGAAAATGATATAACAATTTATCAGGGAGCAAAAGATGATGAAAATATGCCAAAGCATTACAAACCACTCCATGCATGCTCACATGTATGTATTAAAGTGAAAACTGTACTTTATAATAGGATGCAATCACATAGGATCCTCAAAGGTTATACAGCATGTTTACACGCTGTAATTTGTAACTCTTGCAATTAACAAAAGACAGTGTTGTATGATTTTAAAAAAATGTATAAAAATAATAGACTTATGCTGCTATGAAGATGATGATAAAGATTCAAAAGAGTCTTTGCATTATGGTTGTCAAGGAGAATATAAAACACACTAGGGCAATAACCATAGAGAAGTGATGGGACAAACACGAATTGAACAAATAGAGTTAACATTACGGTAGCATGAGAGAAAAAACTTACCTGCTTTTCTTCTCTGGAGGAGTTAGTATCATCTTTTAACTCTCCTGGCTTTTTAGGTGCACCTTTTGAACCAGCAGCTGGCATCCTTACTTCCTACCATTGACAGACTATTAGATGGTTTCTCAACAAACACAAAGAAACACTAACTGTAACACCCATAACCATAATTCAGCATAGGCATATATGAACCAATGATATAACCAATATGAAGCAATATGATTAACAACCAATATGAAACAATGTGATTAACAACAAAATACAGGAATTAACAAAGAACCTCCTAATTACCAGGTAAAACAATCTAGCACATATAAATGAACTTTGAGAAAACAGCATTAATATCTTCAAATAGAACTCAACAAGAATCTGCCTTCTGCCCCTGAAATTAATCAGATAAATGATTATGTTCGCATGTTACTTGGACTCTCTTGTAGATGTCAGATACATGCATGCAAACATGCATGTATATGTTCAATTTTTCCTAGGTTTTGCATGTATTAGGAGGATCTTTGGAAGATCATATCCCAAACTCATGTCTAAGAAATGGGAAAGACGCAAGTGTCGTACATGGAAAGTTCAAGAAAAAAGGAAGACTTGTAAAATAGTTTTGTTCACATGTTGCGACAAGAAAAAGATAGCTGCTAGGGTAGAGTACAAGCTGATTTTCAGATTGAGCCAATAGGCAGTTCATAATCAGTAATCACATTGCCATTTAACTGCATTTAATCCTCTTGCAGAACAACCCTTTCGCTACCTCACAAACATTTTAAAATTGCTGAGAATGGAAACAATTAACAACAAAATAAACAAGGAGGAGGCATCATCAAATGTAAAACAACTCTCCTTTAGTTCCAAATGCAGCAAAAAGGGGGGGGGGCGGGAAGAAGTCTGTTTCACTTAAACCAGTAAATACCCAACTCTCGCCAACAATCATCAAAGCCCCTCACAAAAACGAAAACAACAAAATATCAAGAAGGTAGGAGAAAGTAAGAGAAAAAATTCACCTGTATAGCGATGACATCAGGGTCGAGATTGGAAACGAAATTGGAGAATTCGGGCCAATTGGACTTGACTCGAAGAAGCAAACTGTTAGCGTTCCATGTGAGGAACTTCAATGGCTCTTTCTTGACGTCCACTTCAGGTAGCGCATCGCCGTTTTCAGCACCATGTTTGGAAGGAGAAAGCAAGGGCTTCTTGGCAGAGCCTTCCTTCTCGATGGGTTTGAAGAATCGCTTCATCGTGTTGCTCACAGTTCAAAGTTCGTACGTTCCCAACTCTCGTTATTTTGTCGTTGTTGAACTGATTCATCTGAAGAAAGAAAATTTAAAAGGTTGGATTGGAGTGGATTTATACATGACATGGGCCCTATTTGAAAATTAGATTAAGGGCCTGAGTTGTATATATAAGTTCGGTCTCCTCTCTCTGATATTCAAATACTTGGTGGATCAACCCATCCATCCTCGTGCTGATTTTCTTTGATTATCAAGGTGACATGGATAAAATTTTGGCAAGAATTTTAATTTTAAATGTAATTATAGAAAAATTAAAATGGTTAAAATGAAAAATATAAAATTTAATTTAATTTTTGTATTAATTTGATACAAGTTAAAATTTATCGAAATTTTAATCAAAACTTTGCAGATTATTTTATACATTTAAGACTAAAACAATATGTAGTGATCAGTATAACCTATATCAATACATCACCGACTATTATGATTACACAAATTAATAGAGAGAGCCATATATTTAACTTTGTAGACACATTGCCTTATTTTTGTAGGCCTTTGGTTCTTGCCCAAAGTTGAACGAGTAGATGTTCGGATCTAACACTTGGCTATTGAGCTATTCCAGATTTTTAGGGTTATTAGATCTCATGTTTTTGAAAATTTGATGGATGATGATGCAAAAGCTCTTATATAGGAGGAGATAAGGTTTTTAAAATTAAATTGATCAATTTGTCAAGTTTAGTTTAGTTGATTTATTTAGTTTAATTAAATAAATTATTAAAAAATTGATTTAATTAATTTGGCTAATTAATTAAATAAATTCACGCTAATTTCTTATTTCAAAATGAGATTCCGACCCATTATGAAAATTGTGGGAGGAGCATTGATGCTGAATGAAAGAGAGTCTCTCTAAGACCTAGATGGATTAGGCATCGAAGGCCAACCCGTTGTGGATTTGCTTGGGGTCGTTTTTGTCACTTAGATGGGCTAAATTTAGCTCAAGCATATTGAGTATTTGAAAGTATATTTTATATGTTTTAATTATGAATCATTATTTTTATAAAAATTTAAGTAAAAAATAATATATAAAATAATATTTAAGCGAGATCAAGATAAACTCAAATATATATTAACATAAAAATCTAGTTAGGAACGAACTATAAAATAAGAAAAGCGTGTGCCTATTTGTGATGTATTATCTGTTTATTTTTTTTTAAATAATTTAGGTTCGAATTATCATTGTATTAAAAAAATTTAACTAACATGGTTTTCGGCTCACGCTTCGTGTTGAGTTGATTATATGTTTGTATCAAATTTCAAAGTAAAAAAAAATTAAATGTTAAAACATGCTCTAAGCCCCTATACACTTTGTACAGTTAGAATTTAGTCTCATTACTTTTATTTTTAAAAATTTAGTCTCTCTACTTTTTAGATTTAAAAATTTAGGTGTATTTTTTATCACCATTAAATTTCTTCTATTAAAATTTCTAGTGTGATATTTTAAAATTAAAAACAAAATCACTTGATAATCATATAACAAAAGAAACAACATTGAAAATATGAATTTTTTTCTTAAAATCACCGATTCGAATTCATCATGATAGATATTAATTATTTAGATTGACTAATAAAATTATAAAAATAAAGAGCTCAACTTATATTAAAATTAAAATAATAGATTTAATTTTAAGTTTCAGCATGGTTTAGAGTCCAAAATTAAAATTTGACCATTATTTTAAATATTAAAAGGAGCATCATAAACCTAATAAAAAAAAGGAAGATACATGTTAATTTTTAAAACTCGTAAGATATATAATTATGAAATATTTTAATTGGAAAATTAAAAAATTAATTAATAAAATTATAAAAATAAAGAAGTAAAATTATGTTTAAATTAAAGTATTCAAATTAAAATTTAAATGTAAAAAGAAGAAAAAGAAAAGGTGTGGGTGGCCACGTGTGAAAAAAAGTATGAGTTCCTTTATATAGAGTTGTATAGATTGGATTATGAATGAGCATAGCCATAAGCCCATAACCATAGGGCTATGGTGTGGTCCGTCCTAACGGAATTCTGACGCAAGCCATGGTTTCCACAGCTCGATAAAAGATCACATAAAACTAAAATTCACGAGACGTCTTCCACTATATAGTCTATGCGAAGCGTTAATCAATAGCTATACAAACGTAGGCCTATTAAATTCCACAACAAACTCTCCCCCAATTTCATGCCAACGAATGCTTACCTTTATCTATCAATATCATCTTTCTTGCATGCTACTCTCCACTCTCCATCTAACTCTTTTAAATATCTACATTTCTATCTTCATGAACCAACTGCTGCAATTTGTTCCATGAATGATTAGCTGTTTTTCTTTTCTTTTTTATTTCTACAACTAATAATTCCAGCACATCCACCCAATGCATATAGCTACCTAAATCAATCATACTCCACATTTTGTCCTCCACTATACGCCCAATCATCCCACATCTAATAGTTTTTTTTATCCAATTCTTCATATTTATTTCTACAACTAATCTAATAATTAAGAATGATAATTCCAACGCACCCACCCAATGCAAATTAATCATGCCCCACATTTTGCCCTCTACGATACGCCCCATCATCCTACATCTAACATGCTCTCTCTCTATTTCTTCCTTATCCAATAATTCTATTTCACCCCCAACGGGTATTGCTGGGCTGAAAAAGACGTATATATTATTTAATAATTTTCAATATTCAAAAAATTTAATGGTCGCTTTTCGGTGCCTCATCAATTTGTTTGTTTCTTTAGGACTAAAAACAATACATTTCTCTTTTTTCCAGTTTCATAGTTGGATTCGGTCCCTGAATCACAGGTTTCCTTTTTCAACCTTTTTTGCTCGTCTCTTTGCCAATTTGTCCCCTTTACAAAAGCAACCACTATAAACATAAACATAAACCAAACCCCTCCAACAAGCGACTGCCATTTACGTCTTGAGTTTTATTTTGGAGGGTTGGTTTATACTATTTTTTAAGAAAATGCTAGAGGGATTTGACATTTATTTAAGTTCAAGTCTCAATTATGTGTTATTATCCAATCTCAATTATGTATAGTTTTTATGTTTTATGAGATTATATTTCGATTCTTATGAATTATATTGATTTTATTTTATTTTGTAGCTATCATAAACTCCTAAAATCTATATAAAATTTAAAATTAATATCATTGTAAAATTATATTTTTTATTCTTAAAAAAAATTGTTAGCTTTCCCTATATAGATTTAATGATTTATATCATAATTATATTCAAGAATTAATGTTGTTTTAAAAATATAATTACTATATTGATTAATTAAAAGTAAAATTTGCATGGAAAAACGATTGATCAATTAAGTCTCAAGTCTCAACAATATGTAACCGTTTGATTAAAAACAATAAAACTAATGGATTGAAAGAAAAAAAATTTGGAAAAATTAAGATGAAACAATAGAAATCAACTAAGAATTCTCAATCTTCTTCTTCTTCTTCCGAAAAACAACCTCAGTATCGAGACCAAATGCATCAACTTTGCTCACCTCCAAAAGCTCCGATTCCTTAAACAACTCCACCAATGGTTGAACGCTATACAAATCATTGGCCGAGTACTTATCCGCCCGCCGCAGCACCGCCACGTGCAGAACACAAACCCCGCCGTGCTTCAACGTCCTTTCGATCTCCCCAACAAACTTCCACGGGTACAGCGCGTGATCGAACACGTTGGAGAACTCGAACTCGAAGTCAAAGGTCTGGTTCTCGAATGGCTGTGCATGGAAATCCCCTTTCATTACAAGCGGAGGGCACGGCACCAAATCTATGCCGACCGAGTCCGACACTCCGACCAGCTTCATCGCCGCCACCTCTTGCCCAACTCTAGCTCCGATAGACAACGCCTTGGAATAGTTGAAAATGAGGTTTCTTTGCTTCAAGCTTTGGAAAAAACGGGCGAAGACCCGGATTTTCCTGTCCCAATCGCGTGTCGTCCATATCTTTCGGAGTTTCGGGTTAAGGGTTTTGTTGAGCTGACGCTCGATGTAAGCGTTGTAGGAAGAGTAACCCGGCCGTATACGGAGGCTAGCGCCGCCGTTTCCGGCTCTGGAAGGTGGGATAGTGTGGGTCTGAAGGGCGGTTCTGAGGCGGAGGAGAGGGGAGTAGGAGTGGGAGGCTAAAAAGGCTAGGAAGAAGAGGGAAAGAAAGAGAGAAAGAAAGGAAAGGTTTAAGAAGGATCGGTAGCTTGGGAAAGGAGGAGGGGTTCATGGTTTGCATAAAAGAGAAGAAACAATGAAAATGGAAGCCGAAGGAAGAAGAAGAAGAAGAAAACTAAAAGAAGTATGAAGAAGAATAAAGTTGTATTCAGCCGTTAAGGGTAAAGTCGTCAGCTGCCATGCATGGCTTTTTTTAGGGGCAAAGTGAATTTTGTTTCGGAATCTGAGTGACGGTAATCGATGAATATCGTTCGGTTTATCTGTTTCTCCTTTTGGTCAACGTTTGGTTTAGTTAAGGTTGGTTTAAGTGTTGATTAACATCATGGTAAAGCAGTACATTAAGTTAGTTAATCCTCATTTCATAATTTTTTACTTATATTCAAAATGTTTAAGATAAATTAATTCAATTTTATCTTATTAAATAATTAAAATAAATTATCTTCTGTTTTTAAAATGAGATATTAATAAAATTAAAATTATACAAATTATCATGTCTATCTTTTATTTAAAATTATACAAAATAATATATTAATAAAATTAAAATTAATAAATAAACAATATTTTAGAATCAATATTTATTTTTATCAAACAACATAATTATATTCCGTACTTATATTTATTAATTTACCAAATAATCTTTTAATATAAATTCAACACTTATAAATTTTAGTACTTAATTTTTTAACATTTAAAATTTCAATTTATCAAACCCCGCAACATTATTTTAAATAAAACAAAGCTATAAAATAAATTATTTGTTTTCTCAAATATTTATTTTAAAAATATAATCTTTATTATGTATGTATAAATAAAATTTTAAATATTAATTTGTGGGATAAATATAGGATGAAACTGGGCATCTTTTTTGGTTATAAAAGTGGGTTAAGAAATTTAAGAATATATATTATAAATCCATTAAAATGAAAAAGCAAAATTAGAAAAGTTACGGTAAAAGTACCATAAAACTCCCTGTACCGTATTTTAGATTACATTTTAACTTATTTATTAAGAAAATGAGTAAATTATCCTTTAATATTTATATGTAAGGTATAACAATAAATTTAGTCTTCGATTTTTATATCCTACTCTTAAAGCAAATTTACAAAAAAAATATTAGAATTTATAAAGAAATAATAAAAACATGGACGATAATATCAGGAAATATCAACCCAAACTCTCGTGACTTTTCCCTATTTTTGGGTCTTCATTAATAAAGACCTCGAACCAGCAACACCAACTCTAGGGATAGAGCTGCTACCATGCTATCGATTGCATGTACACCCAAAGCTTTTTCATGTTCATCACCACAACCCTTTCCCCTTATTCGACCATTCGAATTAAAGACCAGCAAGATCAAGCCCACTCGTCCTCCATCGTTGATATGAGCGATCACTATATCAAGCCGCGTCCGCTTTTCAACATCAATCTCAACCAACTAGCTTTTCCTGAAATCGCTTGAATTTTTGTTTTTCTTTTTCATGCGTTTGTCATACAATACAATGCAATCGTAAAATAAAAATTATTAATTACGGCGAAAGCTTCAATAAGTGGATGCAATTGTGAAATACTCTGTTCATAAAGAAATCAACGAAGGTGGAGATATGTGAATATACTTATAGACGATAAACTCTCCCTTTTCTTGCAACGTTGAAACATTAATTTCTGTTTGTTGTTCTAAATTTTGTTCATGAACCAACACCAAAAAATCAATTTTACTCTTGTTCATCGAGATACAAATGCAACTGCTCATGGTCTGGCAAGATTGGGTCTTAGAACTTATTTCGTTCTCTTTTATTGAGTTACCTGCAAATGTTGGAGAAATTATTGAAGTTAATAGGACTTTGTTTTTGAAGGATCCTTATTTATTTTTGGTCTAAATGGTTATAAGATTTCCAAAATCTAATCCCAATTTTTTCTTTAAAAATTTCAATTTTAATGGGTGGAGATTAATATTTTTTGATAAAAATTTGAATTTTTTATAACCATTTTATTATGATTTTTTAATAAATTTTTAAAATTTAAAAGCATTTAATTGAATTTTTTTAAAATTTTTGTTACTAAGGCTTTGATCATTTAGCTTTATTAGTTTTAAAAGTTTCTAATTTACTTTCAATAAAAAAATAGGGGACAAATTGAATAAAGGTTTAAAAGTTGAGGACTAAATTATACCTTATATATAAAACACCAAAACAAACTTTTAACAGCACAATTATAATGGAGGAACTGACTAATTTTCCCTTTTTTTCAGTAGAAGTGTTAAAATGCAATGTTAGGGATAGTACAACGGTTTTGTGATACTTTTACCAAACGGAACAAATATTCATGGTTGGTTGGACTTTTTCAAAGTCTTACATACAAAATGCGGTGACAAAATTGACATCAACAGTTTAGCTTCACCTGATGATGACAAATCGTGAGAGCGAGCAGTTCACGAGCATGAAATAGTGGTCGGGACTGTTTTGTGGGGCTGTGGGAGGTTCAACTTTCCTTTCTTTAATCAAAGCTAATCCTAGAATTGTGCCTCAAACAATGGGATCTAATTTAAAACAATTGAAAGTGGCTTTATGTTGGAAAGGATTAATACTTGCTGTTAAACAATCTTTGAAAATGAAGGCAAAATCTAAACAGATTTTGTTAACGCTTAACACAAGTGTATTTACGAAATCAGCAACAGTCCTCTTCTCAATCTTAGCTATTAAGGGCACCTTTGCTTAATCATTGTCGATACAAGCTCGAGAGCCTAATTAGATAATTTTACAACTTCGAGATTCGAATTTCAAGTTGAGAACCAAAAAAGACAACTTACTTGCCTTTTTTCAAGGAAATTAAAGATTTGAATATAAAGATACAAAGCCATGTTTTTTCACATTTCCTCTATACTTGTACATTATATATACACATATTTCAAGGATAGTTTAATTAATCTGGGATGATAAATGAGGACAAACCTGCACACAATCTAGACAAAGCCACAGTTTTAATCATGTTGGATTTGGCTGCATCAAGCAATGGATCTGACTGAAGTGCTTTGTCAAAGCAGAACTGGGCTTCTTCCCAATGACCCTCAGCAACAAATACAAGGCCGAGATTATTAAATGCCGGAGCGTATCCCGGCTGGAGTTCAAGCGACTTCGTAAACATTGCCTTGGCACGATCATATTGCTTTTGTTGTCGGTAGAGATTCCCAAGGTTGGAAAATATTGCATGTGCTTGTTCAGTTGTTGCCAATGAAAGTGCTCGCTTGTATACGCATTCGGCTTGGGATGTCTCCTCGGATAATTGGAGTGAGATGCCTGGGAAAATATATGCTTACAACTGAATTTCAATCTTTAACTGTGTTATTTCAAGGATGGTTAAAGGAAATTACATACCTAGGTTCGACCAAGCATAGCTGCTGCATTTCCGGAATCGAACCACCGCAGCCTTAAGGTACTTCTGCGCCATTTTAAAATGTTGAGAACAGAGACTGTCGAGGCCCAGCTGGTTCCATTGCACGGCATCATCTGGGTCTTCAGCGGTTGCCTGGTTAATTCCGCGGGATGATTGAAATGAAAATATCAATGGATGAAAAGCATTTCTAAGAGTAAATCAGGCCAATACATGTACAATACACTTACCTGCTATAAAGTTTTAAATCTGTCAATTACACAATAACTGTGTTAATTGGACTCGGTTGCGAGTTTCAAATACAGATATGTTAGGTTTTTCTTTCTTTTTTTTCCCCCTAAGGTTTTTCATGTATCTCTATACCCTGTCGAGACACATGTCAGTTACCGATGTCAGACTCCACTCCTCTTTGCTAAAACAAAACAAGAATTTCCTTACATGATCATAGGCTTAGTTTCAATGACCGGAGACAACCTCAAATATTGAAAAAGCAAGAAAGCACGTGATATTCTTTAGTAAGATACATCTCAAATTTCAACCACTAATTTTGGGATAACCATATTCTTCAATTTCATTTTCCAGTCTCTTTTGGATGAAATATCAAGAACCTTTGTAAGATGTACACTACATCCGCATCTCACACAAATATTATTTACCAATTGATTCACACTCTCTTTGGTTACATCTTTTAAATGGGAATATATGTAAGAAATATTTAGATGGTTTTGAACCATCAGACAGAGAGGAACCCATCTTAACCATTTATAGAAAAAGGTTAACAATTAAATTTGTAGAAAAGATCAAATGAGAATCTCACCTGCTTTAAACTGAAGATAGCACGCTCTTCAACTTCGACCAACTCATTTTGATCCGTCTCAAATGCTGCCACAATCTCATGCTGTGCCTGGTGAACCATGGCCAGTCCAGCCCATGCAATAGTAGGCTCAATTGGCACAGAATCTCCTTCTCTTAGTACTGATGCCATTTCATTGCCTGCCCAAGAAAGCTGTTCACTAGGATCTTGTGACCTTTCAACATCCTTAATCCGATGGACTGCAACGGCATATCGAGTAGACATGCAATTTGGTTCCAGTTTTGCAGCCTATTTAACAATAAACAAAAGCAATAATAAATTAAAACTTGCCCAAGACCACAGAAAGCAAGCATTAGTAAATTAATTGTGATTTTTCCATTATATGCAGACTGTATCAATGAGCCATTAGCACCTTCTCCAAGCATTTGCTGGAACTACGATGGTCACCGATCAAATAATATGCATTAGCTAGATTTGCCCATGTATGTGCTGCTTTTGGATCAGATTTTACTGCAGCTAACAAACATTCCCTCGCAACATTTATAGCTGCAAACTGATCCCCCAAAGCTCCTTCACTGGCATTTGCACCAGCACCTGAAAAGATAAAAGAATGAGCTCAAGCTACTTACTTTTAGGCTGTATATCTCATTTGCCAATTACAGTCACAAATAATTGAACACATACATTGCTGCATTTGACAGTTGTTCCAAACAACAACGCGAGAACACTAGGGAAACAAGAATTTAGACTCATCACAAGCCTACCTGCAACAATTGAACCATGTTTACAAAGAAGAATTGCAGCATAGTTCATTAAAGCCGCTGGATGGTTTTGATCTTTAACAATCAAATCTTGGAAATACTTAGCTGAAAGCTCCAAGTTTCCACTAGAAACATAGATCATCTGAGTTAGAAGGTAGATGACATGCATTGAAAACATAATCATATTAATGCATCAATGAATGTACGACTTGAATGCAGATTCATAATATCAGTGTAAAACAATAGAAGAAAATATTCAGATGGTCACTAGTCATGGCTTGAGGTTCTTCATGTGACCGTTCTAAGCTATATGTTTAATGAATTTATCAAGTACATACACATTCTCAGATATAACCACAATTAATTGAAGGGGAATTGTGAGTATTGGAAACGAGTTATCTGACATGCGTATTGTTAAACTTTTCAAAGTTCTTTTTTATATATTTGGAGAATCCTTAGACGTCATATCCTCATATCCATGCAACAGACACAATGTTGAACATGGGTACCTTGAGAAAAATGAAGATTACAAGCAACATTGCTTCGCATGAAGCACACATTGGAGACATGAAGTTCTTCTATTCTCGATAAAATTTAAGACTAGCTAAGATCATTGACATGAAAATCGTGAATAATGACAACTAGAAAAAGGTTAGACATATGAACTAATTCAGCAATACCTGTAGCCAATATGCAGGACAAATGAAAGGAAAGAAAAAGAACAGACCAGAAATGGATGAAAAAGATCAAGAAACAAAGAATCATAAGCATTTTACAATTCAACCATACGCGTATTAAAATTTTTAATAGAGTCCATATTTGATTTTCTTAGGTAGAAGACTGCTCAAAGTTATCCTCTCTTAACCTCACTTGAGATTTTCATTATTGCATTCCCATTTCTGACCAATTCTACAAGGCATGATAGCAAAGTTTGAAATAAAACCCAAAAGCCTAAAGAACACATAGTGCCATATTGAGACAACCTTACCTCTGGAGATAAGCAATCCCAAGGTTTCCAAGGCAATCATAGTCATCAGGCGCAAGAGCCAGTAAAGACGACAAAACTGTGATAGCACTCTATACCAAAATTAAACTCCAAATCAGACCAAGTAATGAGAAAAATTCTATTCAACCAAATGATGATTTCATAGTTATACCTGCAGTCGACCAGTTTTGAGAAGCATCAAGCCAAGGGTGTTCCATACACCTGCTTGTCTAATATCAGACTGCATTGACTCCTTCAATTTGGAAAGGATCTCATCGAGCTCTTCAGGTTCAAGCTCTTTGTCCAAAACGTTATCTCCTGAATTCTCTAGGAGAAGACACTGCAAATTTATCAACACTAGATTAGAAACCATATAAATTTATGATAATATTCATTCTATCACGCTCGAAATGAGTCAAGAGAAAATGAAATTAATTTACAACTGCACCTGTGCGT
The DNA here is from genome assembly GCF_007990345.1 of Gossypium hirsutum. Classification (NCBI taxonomy): domain Eukaryota; kingdom Viridiplantae; phylum Streptophyta; class Magnoliopsida; order Malvales; family Malvaceae; genus Gossypium; species Gossypium hirsutum. The sequence continues at coordinate 99,573,096 of NC_053435.1, read as the reverse complement.
GGTGAATTTGAACTAAGGAAAGCAACTCTGGCCGTGCAATCTCTGCCTCACAGCGCAGCAATATCTCTGCAGCTTTCTCATATGCTGAAATTGCCTTTAAAAAGAGGGAAAAAGGGGTATTGACTGAAATAGACGTACTGTATATTCATGAAGCTATGGTGTCTGATAAGTCAGATAAGTTCCATACCTTTTGAGGTTGACTGAGCCTTTGATACATTAGACCAAGAATAAAATGAGCATGAGCATTTTTTGGCATCTTCCTTGCAACGTGTACCAAGCCCTAAAAGAACATACAATGATTGCCAAGTAACAAACAAGCTGCAGTGTGTCAGTTTATGAATTTACCAAGTTACAAGAATATTATAACAAAAATCAAGATATCCATATAATTACTCAAGCCCTTTCACTGGCCCCTCTCAACAACATAGCTATGAAACGCTAACAGTAGCATAAAAGGGGGGAAATTATTCAAAATCCCACAAAATCAAGAAAAAGTGAAGAAGCAGCTGTAGAAAGAAACAAGTCCATGGAATTAATGCTCTCCATCCTAACTCAACACTGTTTCTCAGTTTGAGATAGTGCAAAACATATAAGAGATGATACAGCACACTCGATTTGATATCCATCGACTATAGCACCAAGCTTACAACTACATGGAGGATGGGACTAACAGTTTTGAGGCTGCTGACTTTTTCCTCACGAGACGAGGAAGCCCCTTGACTAGGCTGATCCCCATCTGCATCCACTCCACAGTCGAGTAAAGCATCAGCCTTACTTACTCTCGGACGACATTTCTTGTTTAACTTTTTAACTGCGCCTTCTATGCCATCACCGTCTTTGGAAATTAAGGTACTTTTCTCTTGACTGCTTTCATCGTTAGTTAGCCTACATCATGTAAATTGTAATAATGTTCAAACATCACCTCAACTTCTTAACTCAGAAAACACAAAACACAGTCCTTTTAAGCATACAATGATTTCATCAGAGATGTTAAAGCAAGGGTTTTCAGGGTTTTTGTTCTTGAAGCAGTTCAAAACCCAAGCTTCATCAAGAAAAAGCCAGAATGATATTAAATTGCTCTAAACTCGGCCATTTCCAGAAAATAAATAAAATGGAATTAAATATAAGGAATAAAGAAACCAAGAAAGCTCAATAATTATTCAATAATTACAGAAAACACAGGACGAATCCGAGCAAAAGGAGTAGAAACCTGGAAAGGTCGGGAGCAGGGAGAAGTAAAGAATCGTGGTCGTCGGATTCAGGAGGGTTAACGTTAAGGTCAGCCAAAACGACGACTCTGGGAGGCGGAAGAAGCGTCTTAGAGCTGTCAACGCCGCCTGCGGCGGCATCCACTTCGGGCTTTACGGAAACTTGAGGCGGCGGTTCCGACATTTCGGGTTCCATTTCAGGTAACAAATGCGAAAACACCGCAGCTCAGTACAGAATAGTGAAAGACCCCAAGAAGAAAAAGAGAAGAAAAATGGTGGATTGCGAGAAAGAGGAAGGCAGCAAATAAAGACTAAGGCTTTATATATTTTTTGGTTGGTTTGTTAGGTTTATTTGACTTGCTTTTCTGGAAAGAGGGTCAGTAAATGGGCTTGAATCAGCTTTACCAGGCTCCAGTTCCACACTGCCTTCTATTACAATCCATCTTCATAATTTTTCTATTTGTATTTAAAGATATTTAATAAATTGAAATTTTTAAGTCTCGAAAAATTTTATTTTATAATTGATGAATTTATATTAAAACATTATTTGGTAAATTAGTAATTATAGGTAAGGAATATAATTATATTGTTGGATAAAAATAAAGATTTGTTTTTTTAATTTTAATATTATTAATATAATATTTTATATTATTTTTGATTTTTTTAAGTAAATAAGCGTTTTTTGAATAATTTTAGATGAAAGATAAATATATTAATTTGAATGTCTCATTTAAAAAACAATTTATTTAAAACTTATTTATATTTTTTTACATTAAGTGATAAGTAACTATACCTACTTTATCTTATTAAGTGAAAAATTAAAGAGGAATTACTTAGTACATTGCCTGTGGATGATTGTGATTTAATGTGGTAGGATCTTAATCTTCACATAATTTTCGATCGCGATGGTCAATGGTATTGCACTCGACTAAAGATTTCTCACCATAAGTCTTCCCCCATGCATTTGGAAGCATGGTTATTATTGTTAAACCTTGTCCATAAGCTTCCCCCATGTGTTTGAGAGTAAGGATATTATTGTTAAACCTCGTCAGTAAGCCTACCCCTATGCGTTTGGGAGTGGAGATATTATTATTAAACCTTGCTCATAAGCCTCCCTCGTGCATAAAGAAGTAGAGATATTATTATTAATCTCGCCCGTAAGCCTCCCCCCATGCTTTCAGAAGCAAAGATGTCATTAAACCCTATCCACAAGCCTTTCCTATGCATTTGAGAGCAAAGCCACTTTATCACCTTTTGTAAGCCTCCCCATACATTTGGGAGTAGGTCTAATTTATTGCTTTCCATAAACCTTCCCCTATGTATTTGGAAGCAAGGTCACTTTATTACCTTCTATAAGATTCCCCCCATAGGTCTAGGAGTAGGTCCAGTTTATTGCTTTCCATAAGCCTTCCCCCATATGTTAGGGAGCAATATCACTTTATTACCTTCTGTAAGCCTCCTTCCACGCGTCTAGGAGTAAGGTCATTTTATTACTTATTGCAAACCATTGTGAACCTTTAAGGCTCTCTGCGGAGGTGAGACATATCTTCAACATTCGGGTCCCTCCGTGAACCCTTCAGGCTCTCGACAAAGGTAAGGCATATCATCTTCATAAAAATCGAAGTTAGGTTAATGAGAAAAATTATAACTACGAGCACAAGCACTTTATCTCTCCAGATCAACAATTATTTTCATATTAGGATTACAATACCACATTTTGTAAGCACTTATTCAATTTTAATTTACTTGTAAAAAACTCAAGCTAAAAGCTACCTTCGTTATCATTATTTATAACAAAGGATAATCTTCCCACTCATACTTTAATGGGCTTTATTCATTTCTTACGTATTATATCTCCAACGAATGATATGCATTTATATGTTTTATATTACCAACAGACAGTACACATTTCTTATGTTTTATAACGCCAACAGATATATACATTTCTTATGTTTCATACTACTACCAAATGGGTCGTGTCTCTTACATTTTATATTGCTAATAGATGGCTTGAATGTCCTCTTTTCCAATCATCACATCTACAATATGCATACATGTCTCCATTGTAGAAATATGGATCCTCTAATTGACAACTGCATCACATGGGTCTACATTAAACATTTTTGGATTGTCAAGCCAATGGGCATACCACTTGCTAAGTCACCAAGCAAAATTTATATAAGTCAACCATGAATCAAAAATACCATCCGCAAACACATTATCAAAAAAGGTACACATTAATTTCAATAGCCTTGTAAAGCATTAGATGTTCTCGGGTCATCCAACCAATAAATTGTACCCTTCGTCTATTCCTTTATTTGCAACAACTATCATTCACGAGATAACTTATGGATAATCTCGAGGTAAGGTCACTTAATAACCTACCTCTCGACTAGGGGGACTATTATTGTATCCCTACTTCAATTTAGACCTAATTGGACTCTCTATTAGGCCATCCAAGGCCCATTAAGTGGTATAATTGAGTAGGAACCATCAGTCTCCTATAAATACCCAAAGGTATCAATATTATAAGATGACTCCTCTCCACTCAAAACCTCAATACACTAAGCATTCATCCTGAGTCTTTATTGATGAATGATGAATCGACCTTTGTCGACATTGCCTCTTGTCCTCCTCCATCTTTATTGATACAGTGTATCAACAATATGAGTAATTCCAAATTAAATGTTAAGTATAATAATTGTAATAATAACACATCATAAAAAAATATTTCAAGTTAACATCCAATATTTGAGGGGGGTTTTGCCTTTTTTTTTTAACATAATGCAATTTTGTTGACTAAAAATTGTAAATTGAAATGGAAATTTCAAACTAATCCCAAATTTTCATGTTTTTAATAATTTGAGTCATTTTCGACCAAAACCTTTGCACTAACTAGTCAGGTTTATAATTTTACAAGCAGACACTCCATACAACATACTCAAACTCCCAACCACATAATTCTAGCTAAAATTCTATGTAACCCCAAAACGTTGCTAAATTTCTATTAAATAAAAAAAATCTATAGCTAGCTAAGAAAAACATCTAACAACCACATAATTTCCACCCATACGGATCGAACAATTTAGCTTACTGCCCTCGTCTCACCCACTGAAGCTAGCTAGCCAGAAAAAAAAAAGAAAAAAAAAAGACAACTCACAAGGACATAATTTCAACTCATAAGGATCAAAAGGTTTGACTCACTGGACTATTTTTACGGGCACCAAGTTCTTATTTTCCATGGAAGCTCAATATAATCTGAAGGTTTTCAATGCATTGGCAGTTCTGCCCATTGTTTCCTTCAGCTCCTCCTCTCTCTTTCTCTTGGGTAGAGACAGCGATGACATAGCTTTGGCCGAGCAGACCTTCTTCACAAGCAGCTTCCACTTCGCATCCTCCCCCATTTTCTGTTGTGCTTTCCATTTGAATTGCCTGTCAACGCTAACAGTCTTAATATATTGAATCAGCCGGTTAATTCGAACAGTTAGCAACTTTATATTCAGTTATAAGTTTGAAAACTATACGAAAAAGTTGTAAAAATTAAATTTATCTGTGACAAATAGATATTTTAGTTTATGGTCATTCATGGTCAAATTGGAAGGGAGGAAAAAAGGGACCCAATTAGAGAAGAAAATGACAAAGATGGGGACTTGTTAATAAATACCCAACGGGATGAATGATATTTTAAGAGCAGGACAAGGAAGTTAGTATGTTATTTTTCTGATAACAAAACAAGCTACCAGCCTACCAACGCCATCGATAATAATTGTATTTGCCAGTTGTAAGAATTGACAAATTTTAAAGTCGGCTGTCCAAAGGATTGGCTCATTGAAAACCCAAAATCCTGATAATAAAAATGTGCTGTCTAATTAAATGATTAATATAATAAAACCATAACAAGAGAAAAAATAATGGAAATAACCTGCAAAGTGGAACCCTGCAAGAATCAGGGTGATCACAGATGGAGGAATGGAGTCTAAGGAGCTGCCACATGCGGTTGCAGCGACAGCAGCCTACGCCACTTGCCCTTCTCTTACACAAAACCAAATGCTTTATCAGCATCTGGACACCTTGGCACGTCGCGTACTTGTCGCAGGGACTCGGTTTCTTCGCCGTCTCGACGTCGTACGGCCCCACCGTTGTGCACCCTTCCCTGCAAATGTGCTCCAAACACTCGAGTCCGTCGCTTAGTTGTAAATACAAGCGCTGTTCTTTCCTCTGACGCCACCTTCTCTTTTTTCTCTGCCAAAACAATGTTCACAAACCATTCGTAACCAATATACTCCGAATTTTGGTTAATATTTTAAAGCATTTGAAATTGGATAATAATTAAAGTTCAGTTTAAAAGATATCACAGACTTAAATATAGGAGTTGAGATAGATTAGACTTACTAATTTTTTACTTATTTATATCACATAAAAATTAAATATATAATGTTATAATATCAATATTAAGTAGTTTATATTTAAAAATTCAAGAAAATTATACATAATTAAAATGTATTAAATAAAAATACTATTTTTAAGAAATAGAAAAAAATGAAAATCTAATAATTAACTATTTATAAACAAAGATATATCAATTAACAAAACATATTTTATTTTTAAGTAAATATGAATCATAAAAGGGAAAAATCTTTGATGAATGAAATGAGATTCAGCTAGATATCTCTAATCTAATCATGTTGAGGTTATAACTTAAATTCTTAATTTGGGTAATATTATGATAAATATTTGTTTTTAAAATTTACCGATTCAGCTTCGTCCATAAATCGGAGAATGTGGAGCTCGAGCCAGGGATCATGTTCCTGCATGAATTTCCAGCCTTCGGTTTGCTCGACAGCTTTGAAACGGGCGGTGACCTGCTTCAAGCACTTGAGGTAAAGGTCGGGTGCGTCGCAGAGCCTGGCGAGTTGGAGCACGTCCACCACATTCTCCACCGTCAGCCGCTGACTCACTCCCCTGCTGCACCGCTGCTTCAGCTGTGGCACCAAATAAACGTGTGATAATACTAGCAGGTGAATTCCATATTTCTCCATTTGCTCTTCCGTGCACCTATCGCATTCGCAACACCAGGGGTCATTTCCAATATAATATACGCACCTTGATATATTTACATTTATAAGTATATGCTATCTTAACGTCATTATGATTGGAAGAATTAGAGGGGGGTGAAAACCAGAAAAGCTTAAGCAACTATTTACTAACATGGAATCGTAGAGGTATTTAATAAAAGCGGAGACGGCGTCGCATGGAACGCCGAGAATGGGGATGACTCTCTCAGAGCTCCCATGCTTAACTGGCCTTTCCATTATGTTGTCCAGCACTGGCGACACCATTGCCTATTTTAAAATTTTAAAAAAAAAATGAAAGTCATGAAAAGAAAAAAGAAAATCGTTAAAAAGTGAAAAGAGAGTGTTTAGAGTCCTTGCCAAGATGCTGGAGTGAGCGGGGATGCGGACGCCGCCGGAAGTAAGGATCTGGACATCTGGTTCGGGTAATTCAGAGGCGGAGGACATGGCGGAGGTGGAGGTTGAGTTGTGATTATTGTCTTCCATGAAAAGAAAAGAGAAAAGAACACAGAGTATGTTGCTGCTACTAGTCCAATGATGTCCAAATTGGCTGTCTTGAACTTTATAGACAGCATAAGGAAGAGGGAAAAAATACTATAAAACGTAAAAAGCGTAGCAATGAAATCTGATGTGTCATGACATGTGTGACAAAAAAGTAATGTTGGCCTTTACTTCTTCTACGCGCTTCCTTTATATCTTTCCTTGCACGTCTCCGAAAAATGTTAAAAACTAGAGCTACCAAAACAAAACCAAAAAAATAGGAATGCATGATAGCGAGGCCTTGAGTATTGGCAAACTCTGAGCACTTAAAAGACGTAAATTTCATGTGCAAATTTTAAATCTAAAATTTATTTTAATTTAAATATCATACATATTTATTTAAATTTAAATTTAAATATATTTGAAATTACTAATTCATCCATGACATTAGTTTAATTTTATATTAATTATAATTGTAATTTGATAGTTATATGAATGCGTATTAGTTATAATTAGGAATTGTACTTGTAGAGTAAGAAAATGGATACATGATACATGAGTGAGTCGATTTATATACGGGTTGGGTGGAAAGAAATTTTGAAATGCGCGTGGGGCAGATACGCCACTATGAAACTTAATCATTCCTATTCCAGATTTATCCTCCCCATTTCCTTTAAATTTCACATTCCATTGTAGACAAATATCTATTATTAACTGGACGACCTTTTCGAGCTGACTTGGAAAGCAACAAACGACGAGAGTCAGTTTTAAAGAGTCGATTTTGTAAATAAACGGCTTTTGGTGAGCTGAAGAGGTCTGCTTCAGTCTGACGTGGCACTTGTTCTCATCCATTCAGCATTTAAAAAAACCAAACAAAACACTTTTTCTGCAATTGGCCATGTATTTTTCCACGTGTCCATAACCCACCGGCTAAGAATTGTGTAACGACAAAAACTGGTGGGTGACAAACATTTGCAAGGAATTGATTGGCGGGGAATGATTGTCGGACCAATCAAAGATCGTGTCGGAACCGACTTGGGTTTTGAAAGCCATGCAGGCTACGGTGGTGCGCCGTGGTGGCGGATAACAGTACTGCCGCGAAATGGATATGGTTAAACTCATTTGATTAATGAACTCATTTTATTTTTCAATAAAAAAGACATACAGTTGAAATAATAAATATTAGAAATCCAATTAGGGTTGGTTGGTTGGTTTTAGTAATTGACGAAACGTGAAGGCGATTTGTTATTGGATGATAAAATATTATTCAAGTTGGATTTGATTATTTTTGTGCGACAAGTTGAAATTTGGACAAGGTCTGTTTTTCCAAGCCAATGTTGTTTTTAAGCTTAGAAGTTTAGATGGACTTGCAAAGAAGTTAATTAAGGGGCCTTCGAGTGTACATTTTGGATGTTCTTCAATGCTTCAATTAATTAGGTTTTTTTTTTTGAGAAATAATGAAGAAAATGTTTTTAGGGTCAGTATAATAATATAATGACTCAAACAAATCAAATTGGAGAAAAGGTTATGCATACTACGCGATTAACAATAAGTTATGTTTAGGAATTTCAATTTTTGAAAAATATAAAAATTTAATTTAATTAATTCAAAAAGTATAGAGATTAAAATTAATTAAAATAGAATATAGAAAGTAAATTTATAATTTATTCATAAAAAAAAAGATTAAAAATAGAATTTGACCATAATTATTTAACAACTTGTCTTAAAGGGCATGTAAATACTTTTACATATATACAAATAGAAAAATATTTGTTACACTCTTAAAGGACTCTTAAGGGAGATGATAGATTTAAATCTTGGAAATGACATTGTTGAGAGAAACAACCACAATCTTCGAGCAAGAACTTTAAAACGAATATGCAAAATATCCCAAAAAAATATAAGTATATAACTAATAAATATTATAAAAAAATCTTATATAAATACCGAAATAGATGTTTTAGGTCCACTTAGATCTCCGGAAGGTTTTATAGTTGCCATTCGGAAATGGGAAATGTTGGTCAAAGGGGGCAAGAGAGATAATGAAAATTGTGCTTAAATCTTTGCTTGCAAGGTTGACTTTGAGAGGGATGTTTGACAGACTTGCAGGTGGGTTAAAAGGATGTTGGGAATTTGATTTTCCAAACACACAAATGTGGGTGTTGGGAGAGGAAGGTGAAAGTGAAGGAAGTTTCAATAAAGATATCCAGTGAATGGGTAATTTACCTTTTAAAATAATTTTGACATGATGTGATAACACTTGTTGGCTAGTCAATGTTTAATATTCAGTGATGCCTTTGGCGTGAACATGACCGTAGGACATTTGATTAATATTTCTGTTACTTTCGCTACTTAGTTGAGGAGACAAAGTTATATTGAAAAAAGATGCAAGTTTATGAGTAGAAGTTTTAGATCAGCTTGGATATCAAATTTGAAAATGAAAAGAAATTAGATTTGATTGGAGAAAATATTTTGATAGACACTTTTACTCTTATAAAAGCGATAAGATCAACAATAGCTCAGGTATTTGAAAATTAAAACATAATGGAATCTGCCAAGAGCAAGAAAACAAAAGGAAGATTGCTAAAATCTGCTTTTTACTCTGTTTGCTTCAATTTAAACACCAACTGTTAGGGTCCTGCATCACACCTAAGTAAAATTTTCATATATCCATCATTTGCTGCTAGAGTCCTGAATCTTATTTGTAATCATACTTTCAGTGTATATATATATATATATATGCTTTTCCTTAAATTCCTTTGAAGAGATTAAAGTGGGACCTCTCAACTGAAGCAAAATCTGACATCCATGGCAAACAAATATTCAGGATATACAGTAAAGTTATGGACTAAGTTTTAAATTGGAAAAAAGAAAAGTTATTTGAAGAAAAAATAAAGTATAATTAAACTGAAGATTGAGTCTTCCTAGTTTTCTCTGAAACTGTGGAAGTCTTAGACTTGATTATTTCAAGCATATCTCCCAGAGTTTGTTTCTGCGACATCTGGACTTTTGGCTGTTGTTTTTTCCCTTTTCGTTTCGTGTAGTATGGAATCTGTCTCTTTTGTTTGGTACATCTCAAGTGGGTATACAAATGGATGAAGTTCTTCTAAAGGTTTGGAAAGGTTTGAGATTGATTGACAAGGAGGGTCTTGTTGAGGTGGATGAGTCTAATAGTGTGCTCTCGGTGGAGGTGACTGCACGCCGGTGTATAAACATTGAGCACAAAATTAAGACAAAATATAAAGATTTAAAAGCGGCTCTGATTGCAAGTGTGATAAGTCCATTGTAATATTTGTAAGTGTACAATAGAACACTTATAGCATGTTAAGAATCAAACTCAAAAGAGATCGGGTCATATGGTGAATGGACAACGATTAAGCATGCAATTATAAAGTCTAGCTAGCTAATGGTTGATATGTTCACTGCATTCCTTTAAATGTTTTAACAGGGATAGCATGTTGGAGCCTGTAAAATCAATTTAGCTATTATCTCGATCTACTAGTTCTGTTATTGTGTATGAACTACTTCTGCTCATAAAATTTGGTTCCATAAAAGATAAGCAACAAGTACCGGATGTTAGAGTATATCTGCTAGTCAACAAATTGTTGATATTCTAACGAAATCTCTAACAATAGGATTGTTCTCTCGGTTTAGAAGTAAGCTTGGGGTTTGTTCAATCAAAGAATTGTTAGGAGAAAAAGAATTCGAGAAGAATGTTAGAGTATTAGCAACTAAGCTTAGCTATTTACAAAACATAGTTTAACAGCTTAGTTGAGTATCTAATACTCTGACACTGGATGGTTGCCCATGGTTTTTTTAACAAGAAGTTACTTTTTTTTTCAAGAATATAATGGCGAATTTTGACTGACAAACTATGTTTTTGGATTATTTTTCCAAAGGTATCCCTCAAAGGAAACAAAACAAAAGTTTGGATCATTTTTCCTAGAATTCATCCCAATACTCTTTTACCCTTATCTACACCTGCTATAGACGACACTGCAGGACAGGGAAGAAGAGGAGGAATGCTGGCCTTAGTGGAACATATACTTGGTGCAGCTAAAAATTACAAAAATAATAATTCAATAACATTCTACACTAAGTCAAACTAAAACAATACATATATATAAATTTATTTAAATTTTGATTAACTTCACATACCAGCAGTTATACATTAAACAAGAAGTTGAGGTATAGCAATAATTGTGGGTGTCACACCAATGCTAAACATAGCAGCAACGGTTGAGGGAATCACCCTCAATGGTTCAGCTTTAACTATTATTGTACTACGGGCACCCTTTGTGGTACTAATAATAGGTGGTAGAGAAGAGCTTAACCAATAGATTTTGAGACCCATTGCAAAGGAATTCCCTTCCAACAATTAATTTCAGTTCCTTCTTAGGGCTTTTCTTCTTCGAAATTGATGAAGATCTTTGTCGTTTGGTACTTTTTACTAATTGAATTCTAAATAAACTTGATACTAAATTTGAGCTTGTAGCAACAATTGCGGACGTCGTAACAACACTAGCAGTAACGATAATGGTAGTAATAATCGTAGGTATGATACTAGGATCACTGACAATGACCACCTCCTCGTCATCTGCTACACTTTTGGGAGTAATTGTTGTTGGCTTTCCCCTACAAACACCTTTACTGCTACTAGTACCACAAATTGTTGCCATTTCTTCTTGCTCTTCTTGAAGATTACTACTTGAAAAACCAAAAAAAAAAAAGTATTGATATATATATAAAACAAGTAAAGAAATATCATAAGACTTTACACACATCAGAACTTGTGTTAGATGAAAAGTTAGTATAAAAAAGTAGCAACTCATCTAGATGCTCAACAATCCACATGTAAACATTCAGAGGTTAAACTTTTACCGTTGAAGGATTAGTCATTCTTCGAGTTGATAGCGTCTGACCTTCACATTATCAAATTTTTCCATAAAAAAACACATAACCTGCACAAGCAAGGCATTTAATTAGAACAAAATTATAGAATACCACCAACAATTGAATCAATGTTGGAATTTGCATGAGATCCAGCATCCCCGGATGAGCTTTTTCCTTGCTTATATGCGTATCTTTTTCTTTTAGGTTGACTCGTAGGCTCCTCTCCTTCCTCTACCCCTACCAAATTCTTATTCTGATATGCCCACTTTTGTTTCGCACAATGGGCATAACTAATTGGAAAATCCTTGGGTTCACATTCCACACCACAATTTTTTTTCCTAATTGCATCCCTTGCATCATGTGCCTAAGCTTTACTACAGGGCATCTTCAGCTTCCCACTCTCCATAACGTTTACATCGATCTCATCCCAACCATTTGGACTTTTCCCCATCAAACAATATCTCCAAATGTTGTGTAAACTATAACTATCCTCAACTTTTAATGGTGAACTTTTGCATAAATGGAGATATTGGTCAAGCTCCGCTTTGGTGTCTAAGATGCGATTCAGTGTACTTCGGTCACTCGAGGGTATACACTAGGATATTGGATGTAATGCCCCATCACTTGATCTAGTCATTGGATCCGAATTTGTGATGTCGCATTATGTTGCCAAAGCAACTCAAGTTAACTTACTACTTAATCACATCATTCAATGAAAAGTAGTCATAAAAATCTATTTATTCCTCCAACATATTATTACACATTCATTATTTATGTATAAAATCTTAATTTATCAAGTTACGGGGTAATGCTAAGTCAATTTGAAAGTTAGAACTCAAATCCAAACTCAGTTACCAAATTTCGTTGTTGTGTCTCAATATGTCTCGTGTAATAACTAGATTTAGACCCTAATTGGAACGGTGGTTTCGGGACTAGGAATCCGAGTCTAAAAAATATTTAAAAATTATTTTCTATGTTTATTTTGTGTGAATTTATATCTGTGAAATTTTTGTGATTTAATTTTGTCGTTTGAGTGTCCGATTAAATAAAAGGACTTAATTGCGTAAATTAAAAATTGGATAGTTTAAGCTATAAGGGCCAAAATGCTATTGGCTTTTAAAATGGAAGCCTTGATGTTGCAATTAGCCCATAAATTATTAAGTGGACGGCAATACTTTAATAAATTAATATTATAAACTATTATAATATAATATATATCATAAAAGTAAAAAAGAAGCCTAATTCATATTATGTTCTTTGATCGAAACCAAAATAAGAAAGACAAAAGAGAAAATAAAACCTAGTTCAGCCATTCTCAAGCTCGATCAAGGTACGTGCTTAGCTCGAGTTTTGATAATTTTTACGTTTTTGAGATCATTGCTTAATTATCTTCGAGACACATGCTTTAATTTTTTATTTTAATGAATATTTTGAGTTGTACCATTATTGAGAGCCTGTGATTTTTGTTGTTTGATGATGAAATATGAAAGATATGTTTTAGATTAACATATTTTGTATTGGAGTTTTTGATGATTTTGAGTAATTAGAACTAAATAGTAAAAATAATAATTTGAGGGACAAAAATGTGAAATAAATGAAAAATATGGGCTTGTATGAACACTAGGAGTATTCGGCCGGGTATCTTGAAATTTTGAATATTTTGTGTTGTGCAATAGGGACTAAATTGTAAAAAAGTGTAAATGTCAAGGGAAAATGGTAATTTGCCCATTTATGTGTTTTTGGACTAAATTGAATGAAAATATATTTGAGTGAGCTTAATTTGAATATGTTTAGATCAAGAATCAAAGAAATCGGATTTGGATCAGGGGAAAACAAAAGTCGTCGACTAGCTGTCCGGTTCCGTTTTATATCGTCCGAGGTAAGTTTATAAGTAAATAGAAGTTGTTAAATTTCAATATATGTGATTAATAGATAGTTATATTTATTAAAAGTAAATTACAAATTGATATTGAAAATGGAAATAATCTATGTTTGATAATAAGTGATGAATAAGTTTAATATTAAGTTTAATATTAAAAGTTATTACATGAATTATATATGCTAAAATGTTGGTTATTTGTATATTAATTACAAGTCTATTTTCGGCTAAATGAAATATGTAAGTGACATTTAAATGTGAATTATGATTAAATGTGTATATATATATTCGATTATTTAATGATAATGTGATTTTGGTTATGAATAATAATTTTGCTAATGAACTTATGTACAATTTGGTCGATTTTAAAGTTGATATCTGGAAGTATATGTGGTATCGATATGTGACTCCGATATATATGTGCGAGTAAGTCTACGTTTAATACGTTGGCATCGACATGTGACTCCGATGTATATGTGTGCGAGTAAGACCACGTTTAATACGTTGGCATCGATATGTAATGACCCGAATTTTACCGATGCCGGAAAAATATATTTTCGGGTCTTTATTTCTAAAAAATAGATTCGTAAATATTTATTTAAAAATATTTACGAAGTTAAGTGAATAGTCAATTAAAGCTTAATTAAGAGAATTTAGCTTAATTAAGAATAATTAAGTATAAGGATTTATTTGAATAAAAAATAAAAGTTTAATTATAGAATAAAGAAAAGTGAAGGGACTAAATAGGCAAATAAGCCAAAAAGGGGTGGCAAATATATGGTTAAAATAAGTTAAAAGTGTACAAATATAAATGGTACACATGTATTATACATGTGTATTTACTTATTATATAAGTAAAATAATAATAATTAAAGTTTATTATATTAATATTATTTTATATTAAATAAATAAATAAATAAATAAAAGTTATGACAAGTGTAAGGTGATAAATAAATACATGTGTATTAATAAATATACACATGTATAAATAATAAATATTATAATAGTTTAATAATAAAAACAAAGAAATAAATGAAATAAAAGAAATGAAAAAGAGAAACAAAGCAAACGAAACAGAGAAGAACAGGGGAGAAAGAAAGAAAGAAAGGAAAGAAAGAAAGAAAGGGAGAAAAGGGAAAATCAAGGTTTTAAAACTTTAAACTTTAATAGATAAGTCAATCAAGCCCTTTTTTACTTAATTTTGATATTTTAGAAGTTTTAGAACAATGTTTTGATGAAATTAAGTTGATATTTTGAAGGTTATTAGATTTCTAGATATTATTCATGTTAAATAAAATGATGAATTATGAGTTTTATTGATAGGAATTTAAGTTAGAAGTGGGAAAAGGATTAAATTATAAAGAGAAAGTTAAGTTTTGACATAGTAAGGACTAAGTTGAAAGAAATTCAGAATTTAAGTTTTATGTTGAATATGAAAAGTTGAAATTTATTTTAAGCAAGTATAAAGATGAAAACTTAAGTTAATTTTGAAGAAAAAGAATGGTTATGGTGGAAGGACTAAATTGGAATTTATGAAAAAGTTACATAGAAATCTTAAGAATGTGATATTAATGACTTTAAATGAATGTAAATTTTTCCGTAGCTAACGTAGCGCCGGAAATGTCATCGAAGAAGGGGAAAGAGAAAATGAACAAGGATATCGAGTAAACTCGAGAATTACGGTTTGTATTTCTATAAACCGAATCTAATAATTATTTGTTGAATTTATTATTTATATGAATGGTAAGTATTATTATTATTATTATTATTATTATGGTATTGAATTGAATAAAAATTCATGAATTATTAGTGATTATTGATATTGAATAGAATATGTGAATATTGAGTGGAAAATTGAAAATTGTATATTGCATTGAAATTGATTTGCATGTGGATTGATATGGAAAAATGTATTAAATTGGATTGAAACTAAATTATAAATGAAATTGAAAAGTTGAAAGTTTATTGAATACCCTATTAATTGTATCGGGCTAGTCGGATATAGTTGGCATGCCATAGGATTGGAAGTGTTCAGGGATATTCCGACTGTGTGTCGATGAGACACTATATGTGTCTGTAACAACCCCTACCCGTATCTGTCGCTGGAATAGAGTACGAGGCATTACCGAGAAGCACGAAACACTTATAGATAATTTAAATACATTTTCATAACAACTTGTCTCGATTTTATACTATTTCGTATTTAAGCTTTATTCACTAAAGTCTTTGAAATATCATCTTTATGCAAATAACACACATGAGGTACATAATTCCGTAGTTATAAATGAAAACATTTATCAAACATATTCCATGTTTTTATATATATATCATAGTCTCAAATTTACATGTATCAATTACCATCACTTCCTCGTATTTCAGACAAATACGTGTAACAATTCATAAATATACAATTCACTAACTCTTCCTGCCAATCACGATTTAAATTGCCAAATCACTTATGGAGCCCAATTTCAATGTACACTAAAATCTATCATATAAATTTGGATGTACGTATTCATCAATAAATTCCATGTACAGATATCATCATCTCTTATTTCCACATACATTTACTTTCCACATTCATGAATTCAAATAGCATATACAAGACATACCAGTGTATTTCAGGTACGTTTTCATGATATTTCATTTCGAACTCAGATTATTTCATACTATAAGTTTTCTCATTAACTCATTTGGAATACCAATTCATATGGATAATACACTCAAGGCGTAGAAATATATAATCACAAATGAACTCATTCATCAATCGGGTTTTATGCTCATGTCTCATCAACTCGTATTTCCTTATGTCACATAATTCCATGTAATACTTACCAAACTTTTTCAAATTAGTGAACATCTTACGGAATTGGTCTGCACCGGTATGCACTGAATTTCACTGACAATCACTGATGCCATAGCATAGTTATGGTCTTTTCACTAGAATGCCATAGCTCAGCTATGGTCTTACATTTTGTACACATATCACACCGATGTCTTATCCCAGATATGGTCTTACACAAAAATCACTTGTCACTTGTAGCCGAAGCTATCACTATTCACTGATCAGGTAGCCGGAGCTACCATTTTTCACTAATCAAGTAGCCGATGATCAGGTAGCCGAAGCTACCACTTTTCATTGATCAGGTAGCCGAAGCTACCACTTTTTACTTGCCTTTTGTCCTTGATCAGATAAGTGTAGCTGAAGCTATCACTTATCACTTTCATTTGTCCTTGATCAGATAAGTGTAGCCGAAGCTATCACTTATCACTTTCACTTATCCTTGATCAAATAAGTGTAACCGAAGCTATCACTTATCACTTTCATTTGTCCTTGATCAGATAAGTGTAGCCGAAGCTATCACTTATCACTTTCATTTGTCCTTGATCAGATAAGTGTAGCCGAAGCTATCACTTATCACTTGTTGCCATGGTCCAACCATGGTCTTTTCCTTCAATTCATCTTGTCACTGAATTGTAATGCTCAATTTGATCATTTATTCAATTTTTATGTTTTTACATTATTCGCAATTTTATCATCAATACATATAAAATAACACATCATGAAATTCACAAAATTAACAAATGGTCACTAAAATTTAGTTATACAAACTCACAAGTACGATTTTTGTATTATAATGATATTCATAATTTCATAATAAATATTCCAAATAAAACATTATATCATTTCTAATTCAACATTTATCGATTATAATCGGGCATGTGATCAAGTCATTCATATATATATTTACTTTTCCTCCTCCTCCTCTGCATCCACATCCTTAGTATAAATAACACACTTGTGAGTAACATCATCCATAATTTTCACTATTTACTTATGTGAATATTCAAGCTGTCCATCCGTGTCATAGTCACTAAATCATTTTTATCTTGAGCTACAGAACTTGAAATTAAGATCCATAAATTTTCCCAGAAACTAGACTCATATGTTTTCTTGCCATAAAAATTTCATAATTTTTGGTTGGGCCAATTAATACAGTTTATTCATTGAAGTCTCCCCTGTTCTGCTATCTGACAGTTCCGACCCTTCTTCACTAAAAATTAATTATCTTTTCGTACAGAATTCGAATGATGTCTTCGTTTGTTTCTCTTGAAAATAGATTCATTCTGGATTCTAAACATATAAATTTAAGCCCCTAATTGTTTTTATCCAATTTTTTATGATTTTTGAAATTCAGAACAGGGGAACCCGAAATCATTCTGACCTTGTCTCACAAAATTTCTTCTATAAGAAACTAGACTCAATAAGCTTTAATTTCATATTTTATTCATCCTCTAATTCAATTTCTAAAATTTTTGGTGATTTTTCAAAGTTAGACTACTGGTGCTGTCCAAAACAGTTTTAGTGCAAAGTGTTGATTTCCATTTTTCCCCAAATTTCACAATTCATACAATTCAGTCCTTACTCAATTAACCCTTCAATTAAGATAATTTTCTCAATTAATACTTTTCCTAGACATTAGAAGTTATTTCATAACTATTGAAATTCATAATTTCCACATGAAACTTTAACTTCAAAATTTTTTACAATTAGGTCCTAAACATTCACTTTCTATTCAATTCTTTCAATAAAATCAGCATATAAACAATTTAAAGCTCTAATTCCATGCCAAATCATAATATAGTTCCAGCACATATTCATAGAAACATTCAATTTCTTTCATAGAATTAAAAACTAATGAATTCAACAAGTGGACCTAGTTGTAAAAGTCACAAAAACACAAAAATTTCAAGAAATAATCAAGAATTGAACTTACTTGAAGTAAAAATACGAAAAACCAGCTTGAAGGAACTCTTCCATGGTGTTTTTGCTGATGAGAATGCAGAAAAATAAAGAGAAATCTCGATAATTCCACTTTAGTCCTAGCTTTATTAAGTAAATTTTGCAATTTTCCAATTTTGCCCTTAATTCTCCTTATTTTCTTGCTGATTTCATGCCTTGCCGTCCAGCCCAAAGAGACCTTGGGTCTATTTTCCTTTTAAACCCTCTTTCTTTATCATTTAAGCTATTTAATCATTTCTCACAATTTTGCATTTGATACAATTTAGTCCTTTTTGTTCAATTAACTATCAGAACTTTAAAATTTCTTGACGAAACTTTAATACTAACTTATTAACGCTCCATAAATATTTATAAAAATATTTATGGCTCGATTTAAAATTCTCGAGGTCTTAATACCTCGTTTTTTGATTCTAATTATTTTAATATTTATTTTTAGTACGCTATTCACTATTTAAAATTTTTTTTCCTAACTTCACATTTAACTTATACTCACTAAATTAATAATATTTCCTACTCATTTGTCAGATTTAGTGATCTTAAATCACTGTTCTGACACCACTGAAAATTAGGCTGTTACAACTCTCCCCCCCTTTAGGGATTTTCGTCCCCGAAAATCTTATTAGAAAAAGTTGCTTTCAATATTCATGAAACACTTTTACTAACTTCTCAAAATCACAATTCGGTTTAACCTCGAATATTATTTTTTTCAGTCACCTTTGAACTCTGGAATAAATGTTGGAACTTATTGTCAAAATTCTAAATTACCCTCTTAGGAACACATATACTTAGCTGATCTGTCAAATAAAAAAAAACTCTGTACCTACTGAAATGATCATACAGATCTTTCTTTGTGAAATGATTAACCATAAACTAAATAACATTTTCTTTTCTGATGTTAATGACAATCCCAATTCGAAATCTATAGCCATTCTATCTCATATCACACTAGTATTATCACTGACTGCAATAATCCTGAATGCTCTTGATATTCGGCTTGAACTCAAAAATATTTATGTAGCGCTCTTGCAATCACTAGCACATCTAACACACAAGAAGATAATAAAAATCTTGATAATTCCTCAGAGAAAGCCAAAAGAAAAACACTGCTTACCTACTAAAAACATCATAACAAAGATAATATATTTTCCGCATGTATAAAATAAAATCATAATCAGTAGAAACATAAGAATAGTCTCATATAAATTTTTACCATCGACTTCATTCCAACATATTAGAATAAAATTCCAAAGAGATGAAGAAATACTGATCATAAATCGACCAGACCAACAAGGCTTTTGTCTAACATCATAGTTAGCTAGCATTCTCACAACATAAGAGCTCCATCAAAAACTGAACAACCAAACACATATATTTGATGATAAAAGAATATATATAATACCAGAAAAGATTATCATATTCATTTCAATTATAATTGTCACACACACAGACATCTTTACTATTCAATTATCATTTCTCTGACTAATTCTATCATCATGAACCCTGCATCATTCCATTCACTAACGAAAACCAATTCGGGAAAAACTTCAGCAACCACATACTTTAGACATCATATCGGAATAAGTCGATTAGCCAAGGTTAACTTTTTCTTTAACCGTGACATTACGTAATCTGAATGATCTTTAGAATAATCTGATATCTTTTTCAAAACTGTATTCACTTGTCAAACTATTTTTAACTCCGTCTGTATTATTAATTATTTCACTACTGTACTCTTTAGTTTCACACTTGTGAACTATTCAACATAATTCTCGTGAATTTTCGTTATAAAATACCACATTGATAAGGGGGTGAGGTCGTAAAGCCTCTAACTGGACTCTCATAAATACATACATAAGATTTAGCATTTATCGTCAACATCATATCCTTACAATTATATAATTCATTTCAAGCAAATTAACATACATAATTATGTTACGTGAACTTTTCAATTATCATTTTTAAACAAGTGTACTTAAACATACATTCCATGAATTTTGAGTAAGTTCACTCATAGCATTTACTTAATCAAACAAGTCAGGCACATAATATCATATGAATGTCACACAAACAGAGATGCGCTCATCACAAGATAAACTTTCATTTCATTTCACTTTTCCCATATTTCTCGATTTATGACTAGTTCATTTCGTACCTCATCACATCCATATCATGAACTCTTTTTCATACCTTTTCAAGTTTCAACTCATTTTAAACACATTCTTACTCAGACACCTTAGTGTCACTTTCAACAATTTATGAAATAGCTCGATTGAAAAGTATTTCTGTCTATATGTAAAATAAAGATTAGACCGGATCATACACATCACACTATCACAGATTTATATGGCATGTATTTCTAGACTTCACGTATGCTATGTTCGGTCCGAGAACTGACTAAACCGTAGCTTTGATATCACTAAATGTAACAACCCCTACCCGTATCTGTCGCTGGAATAGAGTACGAGGCATTACCGAGAAGCATGAAACACTTATAGATAATTTAAATACATTTTCATAACAACTTGTCTCGATTTTATACTATTTCGTATTTAAGCTTTATTCACTAAAGTCTTTGAAATATCATCTTTATGCAAATAACTCACATGAGGTACATAATTCCGTAGTTATAAATGAACACATTTATCAAACATATTCCATGTTTTTATATATATATCATAGTCTCAAATTTACATGTATCAATTACCATCACTTCCTCGTATTTCAGACAAATACGTGTAACAATTCATAAATATGCAATTCACTAACTCCTCCTGCCAATCACGATTTAAATTGCCAAATCACTTATTGAGCCCAATTTCAATGTACACTAAAATCTATCATATAAATTTGGATGTACGTATTCATCAATAAATTCCATGTACAGATATCATCATCTCTTATTTCCACATACATTTGCTTTCCACATTCATGAATTCAAATAGCATATACAAGACATACCAATGTATTTCAGGTACGTTTTCATGATATTTCATTTCGAACTCAGATTATTTCATACTAGAAGTTTTCTCATTAACTCATTTGGAATACCAATTCATACGGATAATACACTCAAGGCGTAGAAATATATAATCACAAATGAACTCATTCATCAATCGGGTTTTATGCTCATGTCTCATCAACTCGTATTTCCTTATGTCACATAATTCCATGTAATACTTACCAAACTTTTTCAAATTAGTGAGCATCTTACAGAATTGGTCTGCACCGGTATGCACTGAATTTCACTGACAATCACTGATGCCATAGCATAGCTATGGTCTTTTCACTAGAATGCCATAGCTCAGCTATGGTCTTACATTTTGTACACATATCACACCGATGTCTTATCCCAGATATGGTCTTACACAGAAATCACTTGTCACTTGTAGCCAAAGCTATCACTATTCACTGATCAGGTAGCCGGAGCTACAATTTTTCACTAATCAAGTAGCCGATGATCAGGTAGCCAAAGCTACCACTTTTCATTGTTCAGGTAGCCGAAGCTACCACTTTTTACTTGCCATTTGTCCTTGATCAGATAAGTGTAGCTGAAGCTATCACTTATCACTTTCATTTGTCCTTGATCAGATAAGTGTAGCCGAAGCTATCACTTATCACTTTCACTTATCCTTGATCAAATAAGTGTAACCGAAGCTATCACTTATCACTTTCACTTGTCATTGATCAGATAAGTGTAGCCGAAGCTATCACTTATCACTTGTTGCCATGGTCCAACCATGGTCTTTTCCTTCAATTCATCTTGTCATTGAATTGTAATGCTCAATTTGATCATTTATTCAATTTTCATGTTTTTACATTATTCGCGATTTTATCATCAATACATATAAAATAACACATCATGAAATTCATAAAATTAACAAATGGTCACTAAAATTTAGTTATACAAACTCACAAGTACGGTTTTTGTATTATAATGATATTCATAATTTCATAATAAATATTCCAAATAAAACATTATATCATTTCTAATTCAACATTTATCGATTATAATCGGGCATGTGATCAAGTCATTCATATATATATTTACTTTTCCTCCTCCTCCTCTGCATCCACATCCTTAGTATAAATAACACACTTGTAAGTAACATCATCCATAATTTTCACTATTTACTTATGTGAATATTCAAGCTGTCCATCCGTGTCATAGTCACTAAATCATTTTTATCTTGAGCTACAGAACTTGAAATTAAGATCCATAAATTTTCCCAGAAACTAGACTCATATGTTTTCTTTCCATAAAAATTTCATAATTTTTGGTTGGACCAATTAATACAGTTTATTCATTGAAGTCTCCCCTGTTCTGCTGTCTGACAGTTCCGACCCTTCTTCACTAAAAATTAATTATCTTCTTGTACAGAATTCGAATGATGTCTTCGTTTGTTTCTCTTGAAAATAGATTCATTCTGGATTCTAAACATATAAATTTAAGCCCCTAATTGTTTTTATCCAATTTTTTATAATTTTTCAAATTCAGAACAGGGGAACCCGAAATCATTCTGACCTTGTCTCACAAAATTTATCATATCTCATGATTTACAGTTCCATTGCTTACATAATTTCTTCTATAAGAAACTAGACTCAATAAGCTTTAATTTCAGATTTTATTCATCCTCTAATTCCATTTCTACAATTTTTGGTGATTTTTCGAAGTTAGAGTACTGGTGCTGTCCAAAACAGTTTTAGTGCAAAGTGTTGATTTCCATTTTTCCCCAAATTTCACAATTTATACAATTCAGTCCTTACTCAATTAACCCCTCAATTAAGATAATTTTCTAAATTAATACTTTTCCTAGACATTATAAGTTATTTCATAACTATTGAAATTCAGAATTTCCACATGAAACTTTAACTTCAAACTCTTTTACAATTAGGTCCTAAACATTCACTTTCTGTTCAATTCTTTCAATAAAATCAGCATATAAACAATTTAAAGCTCTAATTCCACGCCAAATCATAATATAGTTCCAGCACATATTCATAGCAACTTTCAATTTCTTTCATAGAATTAAAAACTAATGAATTCAACAAGTGGACCTAGTTGTAAAAGTCACAAAAACACAAAAAATTCAAGAAATAATCAAGAATTGAACTTAATTGAAGTAAAAATATGAAAAACCAGCTTGAAGGAACTCTTTCATGGTGTTTTTTTCTGATGATAATGCAGAAAAATAAAGAGAAATCTCGATAATTCCACTTTAGTCCTAGCTTTATTAAGTAAATTTTGCAATTTTCCAATTTTTCCCTTAATTCTCCTTATTTTCTTGCTGATTTCATGCCTTGCCGTCCAGCCCAAAGAGATCTTGGGTCTATTTTCCTTTTAAACCCTCTTTCTTTTATCATTTAAGCTATTTAATCATTTCTCACAATTTTGCATTTGATATAATTTAGTCCTTTTTGTTCAATTAACTATCAGAACTTTAAAATTTCTTGACGAAACTTTAATACTAACTTATTAACGCTCCATAAATATTTATAAAAATATTTATGGCTCGATTTAAAATTCCCGAAGTCTTAATACCTCGTTTTTTGATTCTAATTATTTTAATATTTATTTTTAGTACGCTATTCACTATTTTAAATTTTTTTCCTAACTTCACATTTAACTTATACTCACTAAATTAATAATATTTCCTACTCATTTGTCGGATTTAGTGATCTCAAATCACTGTTCTGACACCACTGAAAATTAGGCTGTTACAGTGTCGACTACTGTTACTGTTCCGGATTTGTTCCGAAGAGGTACTTCGTACCTGACTGTTATTGTTACTATTCCAAATTTGTTCCGATGAGGTACTTTGTGTACCGCCACTGTTACTGTTACTGTTACTGTTACCCTTACGGTGTATTCCGGCTTCGGCCGATGAAACACTGTATACTATCCCCGGTGTGTGGGTTGGATCCGTGTATCCGTCCAGGTCCGAGTCATGTTAATAGGGGTAATGAAAAGTATTAAAGACTGTCTGCTACTGAATAATTTACTGTTACAGAATAAATGACTGATACTGAATAAATGAATATTACTGATTAACCGATTATTACTGTTGACTGACTGGGACTGAACGATAAAGATCAATTGGTTGTTACCAAAGAATATTGACTGTTATTAAAATGAGATAGTACAGAATATTGAATGAAAGGTGAATAATATTATTACTCAAATGAATTGTAAATAAAAGTACTGAAAAACTAATTGTTACTGAATAATGGACTGCTACTGAATGTCTGAATGATACTGAAAACAGGTTATTACTGAATAATTATGAAAAATCGACGGATAATGAATAAACATTGAAACTGTATACATTTCATCGAAAGTGATTAACAAGATCTTAGCATTATATTTCAAAAACAAATGATTGAACTATTAGGAGTAATAGATTGAATTCTCAAGGTTCATTGATATATGATTTATTATTGACTTAAGTATCGGTTTATAGAAATACCACTGAGTTCATACTCAACGTACGGTTTGTTTCCGTGTGCAGGTTAGGTTAAAGACAGATCGTCGAATCAGCATCATAAGCTGATCCCGAACTCAAAAAGGTAAAGCATGTTAATTATCGGTAATGGTATGTACCTAGGATGTCTTAAGTGTGTTATATTGGATTGTGATTGTAATAGTGAAATAAGTTAATTGATAATTGATAATAATACATGATAAGTGTTTAAAGTTAAGTATTAGATAATATATAAAATGCGTTTGGATTGGTTTAATATTGGTATTTGTATTGGTTGTGGATTGAAATTTACAGGATTGATAAATTTTTAAAATACAAGGTTCATTTTGAGTTCACATAGTTTGTCACACAGGCGTGTGCCTTGGTTGCCACGGCCGTGTCTTAAAGTCAGTTTAGCACACGGGCAGGCCACACGGATGTGTGTCATGGCCGTGTGTAAAAGTCAGTGTTACACATGGGCTGAGGACACGGGCGTGTCCCATGCCGCACGGGCATGTTAAATTAGCCCCACGGGCGTGTGGTACTGTTCAAAAGAAGAAAATTTCAATTTCACAAAAAATTTACTAAGCTTTAGGATAGAATCTCGATTTGTTTTAATTACACTTGTAAAGTACTGTGGACCCATTAAAATTATATTTAGATGGATTTATTGCATTTATACTTGTTTATGTGCAAATGTACTGTAATGACTGGTAATACTCTGTAATCCTGTTCCGATAACGGGACGGGGTTAAGGGTGTTACACGATATGTGACTCCGATATATGTGTGCGAGTAAGACCATGTTTAATACGTTGGCATCGATATATGACTCCGATATATGTGTATGAGTAAGACCCTGTCTGGGGTAGTGGCATTGATACGTGATTACATGTAAGACCACGTCTGGGACGTTGGCAATGTACGGTATATGTGATTATCCGAGTGTCCTATTCAATTCCGAATGGTTCAACAGGCAATATTAAGTTAAGATCGAATGAAAAATCGAGCTAAAAGGTTCAGGTATGTATTCATACTAAGTTATGAAATTATGGTAAGTTAGATGCTTGAATTAGTGATATAAATGTTATTTGTCATTGTGAATTACATATATGCATATGTAAAAGTATACATTCGGTTTAACAATGTATTCATAATGAAAATAAAAGTATATGTGTCTATGAAAATTATAATTGGTTAAATGTTTAGTATATGCAATCTTGTAAATGTGATTTATGTATATTCGTATATGAATGAGTATATTCGACCAAGGGTTTATATGTGACCTTAGAAGTGAAAAAAATAATTATGATATTAATTACATGTGTATTTATTCTATTTAGATTTGATGCATAGTTATATGTTTGATAAATGCATATTTTTGTAAGTTTGAAAATGTATACGAATATAATATAATGATTCCATTTTGTTGTAATGAAATATAAATGTTATTGAGTTACTTAATTGCTTATGAGTTACTAAGCTATGAAAGCTTATATGTGTGTTTATGTTTATCTTTGTTTTATAGATTTTGGAATCTAATTACGAGCTCGGGGATCGTCAGCAAAGTCCATCACACTATCGACTTTTTTTGGTATTTTATAAGTTTAAACTTGGATCTATGACATGTATAGGCTAGATTACATTTAGTTAAGTTTGAATTTGAATATGTATTAAGCCATGCAAATATGGCTTGTTTATTTTATTAGGCTCGATTTTAAGGTTTGATTAAATTTTGGTTATAATTAATATGGTTGGAGTTTATTTTGGTATGCATATTTTATGATATGTATGATTTGTGTTTTGGTGATGTGTTTGTGATGCTGATTGTAAGATTGAAAAAGAAATGTGTTAATGATGAATCATAATCGGCCATGGAAGTAGCTTATTTTGGATGTATGATTTGTGGTATATTTTGTAAGGTGATTGATTATAAAATTTGGCTTAAGTGAGGTTAATGTGGTTGATAAATATGGATAGGTATGATGTTTAAGTATAAGCAAGTTTCGATTTTAATATATATGTGTGAAGTGGCTGGCACTTTTGGTAAGGGTTGTCTAAGTATGGTTTTGGTTTAAATCTATTTTGAAAACATCGAGCATGCTATATGTGAATGATATATTTAACATATTAATGATGATATAGTCACATGATTTAATATGATTAAATAGGTGAAATGTTGTGTTAAGTATGTATGGTGAGATTTAACATGTTTGTTCGAGTATGATTTAAATTAATATAATTATATGAGTATGGATTTGTGATAATTAAAAAGGAATATTTGATTTTAATATATTGCTTGTTATGTGATATAAATATGAATGTATATTTAATATGCCGTATGGATGCTATAATATAGAATAATATATATGTGAAATATGATTGATACATATAGTAATGGGGTGAGGTTATGCCAAAGAATATGTAAATGGTATATTTGGTTTGAATGAAATTATGAATGTATATTTTTGAAGAGTGGATGTTTGGCTGTGTACTGGAATAGATATAAATATAAGTTTATTACCTTTAATCATTGTTTATAAATAAGATGTTAGGTATAATGAATAGTTCGTGAAATGACTATGTTTAGATTTGGCAAACAAGGTGAATTAACTTTCAGTGGTTATATAAATAATTGAGGTATCATGTATTTGATGAAAAGTTGGATGGCTTTGGTTATATGGATTTATATATAAACTTAGCCGAAATGTGGCTATTAAATTAGTTTGAGTATGACATTTGTTAATTTAATTGATATGTGCTAGTAGCATGTCAAAATTTGAGTTGATATGCTATACATATGCTGGATGAATAATTAATATATTATATATATATAAAATGATGTATTGGTGTGAAGGATAAAATAAATGTTTGATTATATAGTTAGGTAATTTGGCAAATGTTTCATATGTATAAAGTGATAGAGCATAATAGAAGTAGACAACAAACAAGGCATATGTGTTTGCATGTTTTATATATGTTTGGTTAAAGATTTAACAAATGACCATATGAATAGTAACTTTTTTTTTAATAAAGTTGCATGTATGTCTGATCTAAGTAATTAATAATGAGATGTTTATTTCCATGTGTCTATATCTGGCCATTTGATAATGATTATAGTTATATGTTATCTAATTTATGTGTAACCTGTAAATTTGGTTTGGTTTAATATATGTCCAGTTGTGATAATTTAAGATGAATAATTTCTATGTGTATTTATAATTATCCGAAAGTTATGTTTAGTTAGTAATATGTCGTAACCCTTTCCGACGACGGTTACGGGTTAGGGGTGTTACATCTCAAGACACTAGAAATTGGGTCTCGAGGCAAAGTCCTACATGTCTTTAGATTGGGTTTCGAGACAAACCTCCCCTATTTTCTTATCTTAGCTTTGATCTTGAGGCTCAGAATACGACAAAACTAATTTAGCTTTGATGTGCCTCTATCTCAAGACATAGATGAAATTGTCTTGAAACCTAATGAGAATAGTCTCAAGACCAAGATTGATAAAACATCTTGGATCTTAAAATTTGTTCTTAGAACCTCGAGATATGTTCTTGTCCTAAGACTCAATGGATGTTTGCCTAAATTGAACATTTCAAAGTAACCAAATCATAACCAAAACTTATTCAACTTACCTAAACATTATAGAGATTCAATTCAACCAATTGGCACATGCAAAACACAATTATACTTCATCAAAGAATAGCCTTCAACACATCAAAGCATAGCCAAACCATTTTTCATATCCACACATACAAAAACATTAGCTACCAATTAAAGGATGAAGTTCAACTTTTAAAACCCTATAGGTCAAATTTTAAATAGCCAAAACATTAACTTAACACCAAACCACGACAACTTAGTTACATGCCATATAACCAAAACACGCACACACATTTACATACAAAAGAGGTAATTAGATGATTTCCGAGTTAAGTTGTTGAGTTGGATGCTTAACAACTTCAAACTATGGAAATCCTTGTCTGAAACATGTGCTCGAAAATAAACATAACCATACACTGAGTATTGAATACTATGTGATGCTAGTATAATTCAAGTTCAATTTATATTAAGATTAAATTAAAGTAAATACATAAACATGACTTTAACTACATTACATTATCACATGATTGATAATCATATAATTCCCAAACTTTCTCATTCAATGCTTATTTTAATATTTCATAATTTCATATCATGATGTACTCAATGATTCAATATGTCATTCAATATCATTTTTAATGATTACTTTTTTCGGCCCTTATTTCATAATTGAGGCTGCTCACGACCCTTTAAGAATTGGAACTAATAAACCATTGGTATTGGTGACCCTATGGCATACCAACTATACTCAAACTACGTCTAACATTGTTTAACGGGACATGATCATTATTATCATCATAATAACACGAATCAACATGGTAACAAGATTCAAATGCTTATATCCATATACATGTCAAGTATATATGGTCATACATATATAAAGCACAATTCAAGAATTCCCAATTAATTCAATAATCACAATGTCAAAATCATCATCTCATAGTTTTTGGTAAAGATAAGATTACCTCGATATTTATTTCATATTTGTTTATAAAAATTAACTAGTCTACAAACAAGTTATTGCAAGTGAATTATAAAAGCACAAACTGTAGTAGTTAATCAATATTTGTCTTTTCATTTCCTTTTGCCTTGGATTGTCTAACGTCATCTTTCACTATGTTCGTTAATACAGTTTCAAAATGATATCAGTTTCTCAATTAAATATACATATTAATAATAATTAAATATGAATGCATTTTATTTATTTTAGTCCCTATAAACCTGATATCCAAAATGCTCGTAGCTTTTCATTTACTTTATCGGATTGAAAATCGATTTCATATTTCTTCACTAGGGACCTTAAGCTTTCAATTCATGACAATATTTTCTTCACTACTAAATATTATAAGCAATGCATTTCTATTGGAAAATTGTTTGAAAAATTAGTAAAATATAAGCACTAAATAGAATTATTTTATGTTGTTTAATAAAAGTAAATATATATTTTAAAATTTAGTTATTTCTTAGTTTTAATCTTATTAATATAATACTTTATATTATTTTGAATAATTTTGGATAAAAGTTAAATATGATAATTTTGAATATCCATTTTTTTTAATAAAAGGATAATTTATTTCAGATATTTTTAGTAAAATAAAATCTAACTTAATATTTTCAACATTAAGTGACAAGTAACTATTTATCTATTTATCTTATTCAACACTTTTTTTATTGAAAATTTTATATTAAATAAAAAAAATGAAATAATTATCAAACACATTTAAAATATTAGATGTTAAAAAATTTCATTTTTAATGAAATAAAATTTTCAATGATTTATCAAACCCATCTAAGAGCTTCATTTGTCGAAATTTTAACTGTGCAACATTTAATTGTTTTATTATTTGCTTCAAAACATTGCTTTAAATAATATATATATATATATATATATATGGTATTATGCACGTATCACTCTAACTATGCGCACTAAATGCGTAGGTATAAATGTTAAAAATGAATTGATTGGGTTTGCCCAAAATATTGCCCCAATGAAAAGATGTAATCAAACCCAAAGGCTGTGGCCCAAATATAAAATAGTTTCTCTACTAAATCCATTCATTAAATTTTTTTAAATTTTTTTTAATAATCTCATTATAAATTCTGATTGTATCTAATTTTTTAGTATAAAGCTTAGAATTATCCATAATCTCTTTCTAACCCATAAATAAGAAGATAATGCCTTTCAACACACTCGAACTCATGTCCTCTTACATTGCCAATAATACCCATACTAATCGAGTCAATACTCAAATTTTGAAAAATAATATTTAGATATAATGTGCATATATAAATTATATATTAGATACTAAATCACATAAACATAACTTTTATAAATTAATAAAATTTTTACAAGTGATGAAATAATTGATTAAAATGTAAAATATCTTTATTATTATTACCATGATACCATGCTATTTTATTTTGATATTAATAAATATTTAACTTAAATTATAATAAAAATATAATAAATAATTATGAAATATGAATTTTAAATAGTTTTAATCAATCAATAAATTATTTATAAAATCTAATAAGTATGATTTATGATTTATAGTTAATATAAATGAGAGGTAAATTTATGATGTAATGCGCAAACTAATTTTTGAAAATTCAAAACTTTCCAATTTAGCTTAAAAGCTAATTTGAATGCGGATTTAGTAAGTTTAATGTTAAATACACCCTTAAACTTACAAGTTACAATCCACCCAACTTATGTGGTCCAAGCTTGGGTAAAATCATTTCGGATAAATATGAGTTGGCTCGAATTACTGTTTATATAGAAAAATATTACCAAATAACTTATATTAACATCATCTTAAAATATATAATTTTAGATACCAATAAATAGTGTCACATCATCAACTTTTAAAAGACATATAAATGTTATTATACACTCATCCATATACAATATGTTTTCCACCTTACTTAAAATTAATAAATTTAAAAATATTAAAATCAATAATTAAAAATAAAAAAAACTAATAAAAAATCATAACCAGAAAACTGAAAATAAAAAATTGAAATAAATAACTAAAACTTAAGAAAAATTAAAAAAAAATAGCAAAAAGAAGTTGAAAATTGAAAACTATTTTGTGGTGTTATCAAACTTTGGTATTTAATTAAAATTTTAAAATTAAAAATTATCTGCTTAAAATCTAAAAGAATTAAAAAATTAGTTGCAGGGAAATAAAAGACTGATAAAATAAAATAAGAAAACTAAAAATGAATAAAATATTATAAAAGAAGAAAATATGTTTATTTTAAGAAGTTTTAATTATTTTTAATTAAAATTAAATTAAGTTAGAAAATATATTATATATGAATGGATTTATAATAATATTTATATGTCTTTAAAATTTGATGATATGATATTATTTTATTGATGTCTAAAAAATTATATATTTTAAGTTAATTAAGATATAAGTTATTCTCTAGTATTATTTTTTATTTAAATTTTTAGTTATAAAAAATCTAAATATTAATATAATTTTTTTTAAAAATAAATATTGTTTATATAGTAAAAGAACTTGTGATTTCATTTGGACCTACCGAAGAGCCAACTTTTGATAAAAGCAATTATTAAATTAGAATTTGGTTCAACTTGATCCCATCAAGAAACAATATGCATGTAGAATTATTATTTAAATTCAACTTCATATTTTTTATTTATTCTTTTGAGTTAAATTTGATTATTAAATTTTAAAAAGAGTCAAATGGTTTTTCTTAATGGAAATGTAAAATGTTATCTAAAATATTATTTTTTTAATGATATTTGTAATACCCCTACCTGTATCCGTCGCCGGAATAAGGTACGAGGCATTACCGAAACTTACGAAACCAATTTCCATTTATCCAAACCAAATACCATTTATTTATCGAAAATTATTATTATGTCCCTTGGATGGGCTTTTGAAGCCCAAATTATGCATCGGGACCAGACCGGAACCAAATCAGAATCACAGGGAATTTTTCACAAAATCTCAAAATCATACTTACTTTAGCCATGCCCATAGCTAGGTTACAAACATCCATTTCCATGTAAACAATAGTGTTTAGTTTATACATGCCATTCTTTCAAAATAAGTTATTTTCATATACTAAAAGATATGGGTTGATAGTGTGATAAGGCTCCGACTAATCTCCGACCTTCGAGCTCCCGAGCAATACAAAACAGGGAAAAGAAAAACAGGGTAAGCACATGGTGCTTAGTAAGTTCATGCAACAGGAATTATACTCACCATACTTATACATCCATCATTTAACAACACAAGCACACATCCAATTCACATAAACATATAGCCATCACATACAAACTCAACTTTTGCATTAGTTAAGCATCATTATATAAATTCAATACAAAGATAAATCATTGATGAGCTCATCAATTCCATAAATTTTCATGTTCTTCCATTTCTCATATTTATCCCGTTGAATTTCTTGGAATTTCGATGGATATTCAGTAGTACACTTTTGTGTACAATTCCAGGTCCATCAATTCGTACACATATGGGTATACCTTTTTTTCAGAGAGTACACTCCCACGAACCTCATTTCTTACAGCGGGATTACTAGTCCAGGCTAAATCTCCTGTATCATATGCTCAAAGAGTATTGTCGGGATTACCAATCCAAGCTAAATCCCTTGCAATGACAATTACTCTAATGAGCTTAATTTGGATTACCCGTCCGGGCTAAATCCATTTCACGCATATTCTTCGAGAGGGCTATATCATTAGGATCACCCGCCTGGGCTAGATCCTTTGTACCATCAATTTCCTTTTTAGTGATCCATCAAAGTCCACTTCATTCAACCGAGATTTATTTCCCCTTTTTATCGAGAATTATCAATTTTTCATCAAATACACACAATGAACATCCAAACCATATTCACATCAATAAACATACATTCCAAGCATTTAAGAATATAATTCAAGTTACACAAACTCACTCGTAATAATTTGTAGTAGTTGTAGAGATTTCAGGGACTATTCGACAACTTTTTCCTTCCCTCGTTTATCTTCATTTTCTTGATTTATAATATAATATTTTCCATTTATCAGCATCTAATTTTAAGCTAAATTATTTCACAATTTATACCTCTTAATTTTCAAAATTGCATATTTACCCCAAATTTTACAATTTTTACAATTTGGTCCCTACTCAATTAACCCCCCAATTGAGCTGATTTTTCCTCAATTAACACTTTATTATATCATCTTAAACTACTTAAAAACCTTTGGAAATTAGAATTTTAACATCAAACCTTAATTCTAAACTTTTTCATAATTAAGTCCTAAAAATCAATTTCTACTAAAAACATTTAGTAAATCCATCTTTTGGTGAAATTAAAACTTCAAATCCATGTTTATTCATTATAAAATTCTAGTACTCAACCATGGTAACTTTCAATTTCATCCATAAAATTAAAAACTAATGAATTTAATAGTAGAACCTAGTTGTAAAAGTCCTAAAAACATAAAAATTACAAGAAAAAGGCAAGAATTAACTCACTTGATGCTAAAATTATGAAATACCAGCTTATAGTACCCCTCCACTTTAGTCTTAACTTTATTTAGTTAATTATGCAATATGCCAATTTTGCCCTTAAATCATCAATTTTCTTGTTGATTTCATGCCCTTGCCGTCTAGCCCAAATAATTTTGGGTCTAATTCCTTTTAAATCCTTTTTCATTAGACACTTAAGCTATTTAATCATTCTAGCAACTTTTACACTTTTTTCAATTTAGTCCTTTCTATTTAATTGACTACCCAAACGTTAAAATTTTCTATTGAAATTTTAATACCACAATACCAACATTTCATAAATATTTATAAAAATATTTTGGACTCAAATTTACGAGATAGAGGTCTCAATACCTCTTTTTTACCTAATTTCTTCAATAATTTTTTTTTCTAATTAACCACTAAATCGATAAAAATTTTCTATTGAAGTTTTCATACAACTTTCCTATCATATTAATATTCATGTAATAATTTTTAAAATAAATATTCTTTTTAAATCAGATTTGTGGTTACGAAATCACTGTTCTGATAACCCTGAATTTAGGCCATTACAATATTGGTAAGGCAACCTGTGTGACAGTATACGTGCACTGTATGTTGACATGAGATTATTTGTATGATATGTCACATCAACAAAAATTTAAAAGTTATAAAAATATCCAAAAAAATAAAAAGCGTAAACTACATCTAATGTTACTAAACTATTAGTAAGTTTATATTTTAGTCACTCAACTTCAAAATGTTACGAAATAGTTATTGAACTATCCGAAAGTTTTCAATTAAGTCATTAAACTATTTGAAAGTTTTTTTATTTATTTAAGTCACTAGGCTGACAATGTTTTTTTTTTTGTTTTTTTTATAGTTTGGCTAACAAGCTCCAAATGACAATTTGAAAATCAATAGGATGAAAAAATACCCATCGATGAATAGAAGAACATCCTTTAGATCCAAGTTGATTTGTAAGTCAGTGTTAGAGATCGGAGAAGAAAGTTGTTTAGATTTTGGTTCACAAACTCGTAACATTCAAAGTTGTTTCGTGACAAAAAAACTGAACAATAGAAGAGAAGAGAAATGAGAGTTTCCGGTTGGTGTAAGTGATTTGAATAGAGAAAGCCATACAACAATGATTTTAACAGCCCAGTGACTTAAATGAAAACTTTCAAATATTTCAGTGACCATTGTGTAACTTTTTGAATTGACTAAAACAGAAACTTACTAATAATTTAGTGACCTTGAAGTGATCAAAAGTTACAAAATGTTCATTGAACAATTAAAAAGTTTTCATTAAGTCACAGAACTATTTGAAAGTTTTTATTTGAGTCACCGGGTTGCTGAGTTTTTTTTTATTAAAAAAAGTCAGATTAGTGAGTTCCAAGCAATGATTTGACAGTCGGTACAGTAGACCTGTACCTATCGATGAGCAAAAAAACATACATTAGATCCAAGTTGATCTAATGATCAGTGTCAAAGAAAACTTTTTGAATTTTGGTTAGTAGATTTGTGGCGTTCAAAGTTGTTTCATAAAAAAATTGAACTATAGAAGAGAGGGAGAATGAGAGCTTTTGATTGGTACAAGTAGTGCGAACAAAGAAACCATACAATAATGATTTTAACTACTCAGTGACTTAAATGAAAACTTTCAAATAGTTCAGTGACCATTTTGTAAGTTTTTGAAGTTTAGTGACTAAAGCATAAACTTACTAATAGTTTAGTAATAGTTTAGTAACCTTGGGTGTAGTTTACCCTTAAAAATTTAACGTTTTAATCAGTATTTTCGTTAAAATAATATCAAATTGCCTCTTTTTAAAAGGCTGATGGTCAAATTCAGCTTTGTTTAAAAGATTGAGAGTCAAATTTAACTAAAAAAAATTCAAATTAACAAAAAATGTAAATGTTAAGAGTTAAATTTATCATTATGCCTATTTTAATTTTATAAATAAAAACCCTAGCCGCTCAATTTTTTCAAACCAAATCATTACTTTTCTGGTGGTGGAGCCAAACTTCAGATTAGTTGTTGGTTGGAACTTCTTCGACAATATTCTTTGGTTTTTAATTTTAATTCACATTATCATGGTTTTTGTTTTGTGTACTCTATTTTCTCTAAATAATAATAGCTTAATTTTAATCTTTAGTTTTTAGTTATGTTCTCACAAATATATAAGATTTGTCAAAGTAAGAGTATCGATCATTTGTCAAAAACCGTTTTTGGAGTTCATTGTCAAGTTGGTATAATGATGACAAGGTTATGATACGATTTTCAATAGTTTTGATCAAGGTAATGATGCATCTTTAATTTGTTTTTAAATGATTTTAGTGTTGTGATTATTGCCAGTTTATTTTTTTTTCCTTTTTTAAGATTATACTGCAAACATTGCATTTATGCTTAAGAAATTATTTTATCTTTTGTACTTTTGTACTATCTCTCGTGTCTTTATATTTTTATTATTAATGGTAACATTTCCTTAAAAAAATTTGTATCCCTTCGTAATCATTCTTTTAAGTGAGAATAATCTCCAATCAAGCGTATAGCACATGGCAATGAGCTAGTTTTGTTGTTTCTTTTACCCCAAATATTACAAAAGCCATATTCTGTACCAAAATCGTAGACCTTGATAGTTGGGCAGGGGGAGGCCTTGATCGTCGCCGTGATCTCGGTTAGACGGCTACTTAGGTGGGGTCAACCTTGCGGCTGCCACTGCGAAATCCTGTGATTGGAGGCCAGAGTATATCTACTCATTCGAATCTTAGAAAATCTGTGGCAATATCACCCAATTTTGATTCCACACCCTACAAGGAATTTTTGATGGTTCAAAAATGCTCTATTTGATGCCTCTTCTCTTCTTTTTCTTTTATTTTGGATACAAATTGACGTGTCTTCTTTGATAGGCTAATTGTAGTCGCCATCCAATTAGACTTCCCCACGCACTAATCTTCTCCCACATGGTCGGGACCATAACTTCTGCATCACCAAAATAATGTAATCCTTTAACATTCAACACCAAACCTATTCCGAATCATTAATAATGGCATATTATTACGTACAAAGGGAAAGGTAGAAAATTTTTTAGATATCAGAATTAAATTTTAATTATTATGATAGTAAATATGTAATTTTACCATTTGAATCATCTATATTTTTATAATTTTTAAAAGATTAAATTAAATTTGATTTGTATCATTTTTAAGGGAGGTCAAAGTGTAATTTTAATTTTATTAATTTAAAATTTTAAAAAATTTAAAGGAACTAAATGGAAAATTTTCCATTTTAGGACACTTGGCTACCCTTGATTACGTATATATATTTATTCAAATTAATCAGAAATCCATCTTGGAAGATTTTCTTCTAATAAACCTCTAAACCGAATCTGAATTTTTTTCAAGCTGGTCAAATGATAAAAACATCCCTCCTAACACTTGTCACGTTAACATATTATGCACTTTCTTTTTTCCTTTTTGGTATATTCACATGCTATGTTTTATGATCATAAAGTGATGTTACACACATTATTTTACATTTTTAAAAAATTGTTGGTAAGCATCGGACATGAGTGAGTAATGGTGAAATACCATACTTTCTGGAGATAAAAGATGGTCCTGGTTTTGGTTAGGAAGGTGGTGTCTATATGCAACATCATGCTGCTGTCTGTATTTAGCAGAGAAAGAGACCCATTGTGGGGAAAGCAGTTCCAATTCATGTCCCTGTTTGAGAACCACTCACCTTGTTAATATTGTTGGAAATACTCCTCACCCACTTGGACCAAAGGGGTCCCATTTCTTTCAAGTTTCAAGGCAGCCATGGCCCTTTTTTTTGCATCATATATACTCTCGCTACATCTATGTTTTCTGATACATAAAGAATACGATATCTAGCCGACCAAATGAGAATCTGAAAGTGTGATCTGACAGCAGGGCCAAATGTACCCTAGAGCCCTTCAATATTTGAACACTTGATCATATATACACGTATGATATCCTATACGATGTATGCATGGCAAGGAGAGGCCTGTTCCACTGTTCACCATTCAAGGTCTGCATGTGCAAGGGCTAGTGTATGAAGGAACCCGGGAGTTGGGGTGTCTAGCTCCTCATTAATAAAGAAAATGACGTGTTGAACTTGGAAAGCTTAGTCACTTTTGTCAAACATCTCCATTATAACTTATTACCAATTTCAAGTTTTGATAAAGTGAGCCGCAGATTGTTTTGACTTGAAAAAGTCGAATTTAGATACAAATACTTAATTCAAGTAGTTTACAAGAACAATCAGGCATGTTTAAAATTTAATGTGTTTAATTAACTTGATAAATGAGTTTAAATCCGAATTAGCTGAAACAATTGATATCTATTTTGTATTGAATTTAAACTCAAGAAAAATATATTTATACAATCTCAATTCTCAACGATTATACCGTGATTTATGCATCGTGAATGAGGACTAATTGCCGACGAATTGTGTGGATTTATGTGGATGGCTTTGAGTGGAATCCCATGTTTGAAAATTTTGTTTTACTTTGTAAAGAACCGATGATGATTTAGCGGTGTGGTGGAGCCAATTTAACTATACATACTTTTTATACGAGTGGTTGTTCAACTTTCCTTCTCACTCAAATTTAATTCGATAACAGTTGGAATTCATGCTTTTCCATCAATCTACCCTTTCAATTCTTTGTTTCATTATTTTTAAGCTCAGTTCGTAATTATGATAAAGGGATTGAAAAGAGATGTTAATGGAAAATAAATAAACGTAAACTTGGAATTTTAGTATACATATATCAACACATCTACACTTGCTTTCTCAAAGTTCATCAAGATTCTATAATAGAATCCCTAGATGTTCTAAGAGAAACAGGCCGAGGTTGTAATAATCATCACAGATTCACTGTTGAATGAACAAACAAAGGAAAAAAAAAAAGAGGGGAGGGGGGAAAGCCGATTAAATTAATCCTATTGGTAGACTTTTCTTCACCTTCACCTTCTTCATTTTCTTTTTCCTCTAAGAACTGAATTTAATTTGCAGTCAAACACCATTTTCGACCACTTGGTAATTAACGAAGTGTCGTACGTGTTGGATCATATATGTCTCAATCAGCAACGAGAACCTTTCTTGCAATTAAGTGAACCAGCATTAGTGGTTATGGTGGCCACCAGTGAAGATGGCCTAGCACCCAAGCTCGAAGCCTTGGAATAGCTCGACGAGGCACCGGCACCCGACCCCGTGAAAAATGCACCGTTCACCATCAGGTCGCCTTCCGATCTCCAATTCCAGTTCTTCCAGTCACTCTCTGGTGCATCTTCATGCTTGGTCACCTGCATGAAAAGTAATCAAAATTTTACTGTAAATGAATTAAATAAAAAAATATTGTTAATTAATGGTTTTTACCTCTTTGCTGAATCTGTCGTTTGGTGCTGTAAATCTGTTGCCTTGGCTGTTAATAGTTGGGTTTGCACTTCCTCCAATGGCATACATTTCCCAATGGGTGTAGTCATTGTTAACCACATGGAAATACCCATGTCTACATCTGTAAATAAAAAAATAAAAATTAGGATACTGGGATTCAAATCTTAAACTTTTTGGATATTTGAGTATGAGATGTTTACCTTGGCATTCTTTGGACAAGCCCTTCACCAAAGTGATTAAAGGCTATAGTGACTTGCATGTTCTTGTCTTGAGTATAGGAATCACTGTGCCCCAAAAGCATGACTTTATCATGGTGAGTCATGTAGTTGTTTGAGATGGTGATTGCGGTGGACCCATGAATGGCATCAACCAGGCCATCATTGCAGTTGGACAAGGAGTTATGATCCACCCAAACATGGCTACCACCGAAGATAGACACACCATCCCCATCCGATATGGTTCGCCAACCGTAATGCCGTGGGGAGTCCCTCACCATAGCATTCCCTCCTTGCTTGCAGTCATGGATGTTGAGTCCATGAATGATAATGTTGGTCACATACTGAATGGTTATACAAGGACCCCCTGCAATGTGAACACTGGCACCACGCCCATCGATGGTCTTGAACGAGTTCATGAGCAGTTCCTCCTTCAACCGGATGGTCATGTCCCGGGCAAAAATGATCCACAACGGTTCATCTTGAATCACGGCATGTCGTAAAGTTCCCGGTTTGGGGTTCACAGCATCATTGTCACTCGAGTCAGTGACAACATAAATCTTACCATCTCTTCCACCAATGGCATTCTTGCCGAACCCAATTGCACAGTCTGCTAGCCTCTGGCGGTTCTTCTCCCAGTTAGGGTCACATCGCCAGCAGTCATCAATGGGGTTGCCGGTGCCGCAGGATAGATATCCAAGGTTCCTCCTAGACGCATTGATGGCCCTGCCCCAACAAAAACAACAGTAATAATAAAATGTTATTTCTACACAAAATGTGACAATTTAGACACCATGACATAAAAATGGGATCGCAGTTTATTTACCTATGCACATCTTGGACAACAAGTTCAGGGTCTTGAACAGGGGAAGAGGAAATGGGAGAGGGGATTATGAGAGAAGTGAAGAGGAAGAGGAGAGAAAGGGAAGGGAGTGGCATTGCGGCTTTGAGGGTGGTGTTTTGTAATAAGAGGGAGGGAAATGGTTTGAGCTTGAGAGGGAAGGTATGGGCGTGGGGGGATTTTATAGAGGGGAGTAAAGCCATGCTCGATGGCGCGATTAAATTAAAAAACAAGGTAGGGCCGACTGTCGTCCATGCTTCGTGATTTCAGGTTTTACGGGATTCCAGTTGGGTAGTTTTAGCCGTTAAGCAAGGCCTTGAATAAAGCTGTCCCCAAACAATCAAAAAAGAACAACACTTGGGGGGAAAAAAAGGTTGCTCTATTGTCATATTACAAAAAATTCTCTTCTCTCTATTCATTTTTGGCGTTTTCCATGATTTCTCACCCTAAGCTTGACTGACTATCATGCAACTACAATAATGCAAATAAAACGAGGGTTGGTAAAGTAATTCAAAATCCTCAGCTTTTCGTATCATTCATGTCACTATTTCTGTTTTTCAATATTTACTTACCTACACATTTCATTGACTTTTACTGGACTTTATCATTATCTTTGGTTTATTTAGTACATATTTTTTTAACTAAAACTTAAAAGTGATTCGAGATTAAGATTAATTTTGGATGCTAAAAATAAAATTTAAAATGTCAAATCGTTACTATTATAAATAAAATATTGATACTATAGTCATATGATAGAGAGATATGAAACTTCGAATCTAATTTGAGCAAGGGATTCTTTGGGAAGGGGAGGGGTGGGAGTAAGTTAATTTGTTGAAGAGAGTTGGTTCAAATGATGGATATGGGTATCACTTCATAGACGAAGGAAATGAGTGGGGGAGAAATGAACTTAAACTAAGAAGACTTTGAAGCACCATTGGTTGATTTGTTTAGAAGTAGGCCAATAAATTTTATGGATTTTATGGGTCCCCTTTTAACATTTTGCTTGATTTTGTCTCTAAGGTTGGAGTGTGATGAAAAATAAATAAATATTGATAATGTCTTTATCTGCTTTTTGGTTATTAAATTAAAGGTTAAATTTTGTTATTATTCTCCCTATTTGTATTTATTATGAATTTAATTTTTTATATTTTAATTTGATTATTTTTAGTTATTATATCTTTTAAATTTTAAATTTTTAATCTTAACTAAATGGTAACGGTTAATATTTTTAAAATTTAATGCATCAAATATATTATGCATGTGTAATATTATATCAATTTGTTATTTTCAATTTTTTTAAAGAAAATTCAATTAATATATTTTATAATTATCATTTGCGTCAAAATCGAATCTTTAAAATAAAATAAAAAAAAACTATTTAATTGAAGAAAATGAACTAAATCTACATCTTAACATATAGTACAAGAGTAATAGCAAAAACAAACCATACTAATTTAATTGTTGTCGTGTAGGTTAAGATTAAAATTTTGAAATTTGAAAAATATAAAGACTTATGAAATAGGAGAGCAAAAGAGAACATATTTTTATTAATGAATGGGGAAGTTTACAGAGCTTCTCCAAAATCTATATTTATAAACATAAAAAGTATACATGATAGAAAACCCCACTTCTAATGGATGCTAGAGTCCTAAGTGCATCACATTTATCTTATTCTTGATAGACACCCACTTAATAATAAGATATTCATAACACTCCCTATTGTATATTCATTGGTAGATAATATGTCTCGTTAAAACTTTACTAAAATTAAAACCCTTCGAGAAAAAAAAAGTACATATTTTTATAGTACGCATAACATATTGATTCATTAAAAATCTTAACGGAAAAACTCAATGAGACAAAACCCAGTTAAGGAAAAAAAGTACAGTGCGTATTTACTTCCCTTCGTGATCATATGATATCTCAAATTTTGTATATTACAATCTTGAATATTAGCTTTTCAAATGATTGCTTGAACTAATCTGCTAAACATTTATATCATCATTTTTCTAAATGTCATGAGTGAGGAAGGACTTTGGGAAAATATATTTTGATCTCTTCAGGAGTTCAAATGATAATCAGCAAACTTTGTTTACGGTCGTTTTATAAAAATACATATGGGTATTTTGGATAATTTTATAATCTTCCTTCAACTATTATTCACTGAGTTAGTTTTACCACATATGTTCAAATCATTTCAATTTATATAAATATTTATTCAAACGTATTGAATAATTTCCCAAGAATTTTTATATGCTTCTAGCATTCTAAATACTTCAAGGATTTTAATATAACATTTATAATATAATGATTCATATAAAAGTTGTAACAACCATTAAACACATGTTAAATCTTTCATAAACTGCTAGACTAGTGAGATATCTAAAGGTTTATTATATCCACCATAAAAAAATATTATATCTTCAATTTTAGGTAACTAATTTCTAAAAAAAATTTAATAAACTAATTTAAATTTTTTAGAGTTTTAATAATTTAATTTAATTAAACTACAAAGAATAAAGTTGAGCTGATTAAACTAATGACCTAAAAATCACATGTTTTGATCCTATATCTTTTTTTTAATCAAAATTTAAAAATAACAAAGAAGAAATCGAATATTTAATAATATTTTATATGGGTTTTACAAATATGAATAACTTTTTTTTGTTATATAAAAATTAATAAAACAATAAATAAAAGTGGATGAAAATACAAGAGAATTTTTTTTGTCTTCTTTTTATCTCACTCAGGCAAGGATTCTATTTATAATTTATAATTAGCATTCAATGCAATAAATGAAGCTTACTTAAGTGCTTCATTAACTCATATTAAACATTGTATAATGAATTAGAGGTTTTACCTCATAAATGGGGGAGAGGGTTAGAAAATGGGCATTCACATTTATTTATAACACTCCCCATTGGATGTCCACTAGAGAAAACAGTGCCTCATTAAAACCTTTATTAGGAAAAACCCTATGGGATAAAAACTTAATGAAGGAAGAAGAGTACACGGTCTCCTATTACAAGTTGTCTCGTTAAAAACCTTTACCAGGAAAACCCAGTGGGACAAAACCTTGGTTAAAGGAAAAGAGTACAACGC
Source organism: Gossypium hirsutum (assembly GCF_007990345.1). Classification (NCBI taxonomy): domain Eukaryota; kingdom Viridiplantae; phylum Streptophyta; class Magnoliopsida; order Malvales; family Malvaceae; genus Gossypium; species Gossypium hirsutum. Next base: position 99,529,622 of record NC_053435.1, on the reverse strand, counting down.
GTTTTAGACTCCCCCTAATGACGACATCACATTATATCTTTGAGTCGACGCATTCCAATCTTGTTTCGTAGTCTTTCAAATGTTGAAGTTGGAAATGCCTTGGTAAAAAGATCTGCTAAATTATCACTAGAACGAATTTGTTGAACTTCTATGTCACCTTTTTTCTCAAGATCATGAGTGAAGAATAATTTTGGTGAAATATGTTTCGTTCTGTCATATTTGATATAACCACCCTTTAATTGAGCTATACATGCTGCATTATCTTTGTATAAGATAGTAGGCATATTTTCCTATAAAGGCAAATTACATATCTTCTGGATATGTTGGGTTAATAACCTTAGCCAAACACACTCTCGGCTTGCCTCATGCATTGCAATTATTTCAGCATGGTTTGAAGAGGCACCAGCTAATGTTTGCTTTGTCGAACGCCATGATATGGCAGTACCTCTACATGTAAATAAATATCCCGTTTGAGATCGACCTTTATGTGCATTCGATAAATATCCAGCATCAGCATAACCAACTAATAAGGATTTTGAATTATTTGAATAAAATAACCCTATATCAATGGTCCCTTTAAGATATCTAATACATGTTTAATTCCATTCCAATGTCTACGTGTTGGAGAAGAACTAAATCTTGCTAACAAGTTTACAGCAAAAGCTATATCAAGTCTTGTGTTATTTGCAAGATACATCAATGCTCCTATGGTACTTAGATATGGTACTTCAGGACCAAGAAACTCTTCATCATTCTCACAAGGATGAAATTGATCTTTATTCACATCTAACGATCGTACAACCATTGGGGAACTCAATGGATGTGCTTTATCCATATAAAATTTGTCGAAACCATCATTCTTTTTAAAATATTTTAAATTTAAAAAAAGGAGAGATCGACTTTTTGGAAAATAGAAATATGGAGTCGCCACCGATCCTTTTGTTTTAGTGTGATCGGGTCACCTAAGAATTTGGTTATTTTAATAAAACATTTTTGGTTTACAACGATTCTGGTCTACGAAAATATGAGAAAACAGGCTCGGGATTCGGTTACGTATGAGGAAGGATTAGCACCCTCATTACGCCCAAAATTGGTGCCAAATCGATTAAATACTGTCCTTATATCTAAAATAAAAAATGTTTTTGAAATGTGGTTCTTGTTAACAACATTTGAATAACCCGAATTGGTTGCCGAAAATCTTCTTGTTTCGACGTCCGAAAATTTATAATTCTAAAATCACAAAAAGATGATCAATAATTTAGTCCAACGGAAAACCGAAACCCAGCACAGTAGGGTACGATTCCTCGAATTTCCAAACATTGACCATTGACTTTCCTTAGAAAATACGTGTGAAATTCCGGAGAGATGTTCGATTATTTGGGACAAATGAAAAAGCGCAACCCAGCACGATAGGGTTCGATTCTCAAATCACCAAACATTGAATATTGTCTTCATTTTGAAAGATTTTAGAAAATGTGAGTGAAATTTCGAAGGGATCTGCAATTGTTTCGGACCAATGAAAAAGCGCAACCTAGCACGGTAGGGCACGATTCTCAAATCGCCAAACATTGAACATCGTCTTCGTTTTAAAGTGTTTTTAATAAACGTGAGGGGGAATATAAAGGACCATTTGGTTATTTTGAGCAAACGAGAGATCACAAACAAGCACGATAGGGCATGATTCTCGAGTTGTCAAACGCCGAATGTTGCCCTCGTTTTAAATAATTTTTAGGAGACATGAATGAAATTTTGAAGGGATATTTGATCATTTTAAGCAACCGAGAAATTGCAACCCAACATGTTAGGGCACAATTCTGCGAATTGCCAAATATCGCACATCACCTTCGTTTTAAAGAATTTTTAAAAGGCGTGGGTGAAATCTTGAAGGGATATTCGATTATTTTGAGTAAACGCGAAATTGCAACCCAACACGTTAAGGCACTATTCCGCGAATTGCCAAATATCGAATTTCGTCTTCGTTTTAGAGAGAATTTTTAAAAGACATGAATGGAATTTTGAAGTGATATTCGATTATTTTGAGCAAACGCGAAATTGCAACCCAACACGTTAGGGCACGATTCCGCGGATTGCCAAATATCAAATCTCGTCTTTGTTTTGAAGAATTTTTGAATGAATGATTATAAAGCTAGCTTAAGACGTATTAATTTGATTTAAAATAAGACGAAATTAATCATAAAATTTGGGTCTTATAGAACCACATTTCAAAAATCAAATGCAACGATGATACGAGGTAAAAGGCACATATGATGGTACGGTGCTTGATGAACAAGAGCATTAATCGACTAGCAGAATAAGAAATTAAATATAATTAATCTAAAAATTCTGACCTAACTTCAATCACGTATGAATAATAATCGACATATCAACAAAACGAATATCATGCAATGATAATGTATATGTTACGGTATAGAACAAACAAAATATATGCAAAACAAAACAGAATTTGAAAGTCAAAGTGGTATAAGACGATGTCGAAACAAAAACGACCTAATGAACCAAATATTTATACGACTTGCGAATTAATGAATTAGTACATTTTAGAATCTATTTTAAAAAAAACTATAGATATATACTTAATCATTTAAAATACATATTATAAAATGAATGTCTTTATCGAACATCATATTAAAACATCAAATAATGTTGGTGTAAAAAAAGGGATTTAGTATGAAAAATTCAAAATATATGTAGAATATTTTACAAATGATAATAATAAAAATGTATAATACGATGTAGTCTTTAAAAACATAATGGTTCTATAAATTATATGTATATATATAACTTTTAAAAAAAATTACTTGTAAAAGCATAGAAATACAATGCATACTTAGGTTAATTTTATAATAACTTATATAATAGTTTTATGAACGTGCTCATATATATATAAAGAAAACTACGTATGTAAATACATAAATTTAATAATATAAATATGGATTAAGCATAGGCGTTAAAAAAGACATATATACCATAATAATTTAAAAGCTATGTTATGAGAGATTATACAATAAAATATGAGAATGTGCATTTAAAAGAAACTATATGTATAGTAATGTAGGATTAATAACATGCGTAAAATAAAAGTAACCTTATTATAGAGTATATATAGAGAGAGAGAGGAGTTTAAACCAAACAAATTTAAAAGAAAATAAATAGATATATATATATATATAGTTACATATATAGGTATATGTATATGGGATAATGTTATGCAAATTAAGAATGAATTTAAAAGATATTATATGTATAAAATAACATAAAGTTGATAGTACACATATAATAAAATGAACTTTATTATAAAATGCATATATATTTGTACAATGGTGTATACCAAAACACAAAAAGACATTCATGTAAAACAGTGTATAAAATATGGCAGTATAATTATCGAAAGAAGAACAAGCCAATGATACATAATGGTGAACACGAATTAAAAGGAAAGAAAAAAAATGAAAAATGAAGGAGAAGCAAATTATTTGAAATCAAATTAAAATAATAAGAATGGTTTACAAATGAAATAGTTAAAGGGACCAGTATATGAAGCGCCCGACTATGCGAGGACCAGAAATGGGAATATCCCCTAGTCCAAAACGCAGCACTACCATGGGCTAAAACGAAATTGCGTGAAAATCGAGGAGCTAATTTAAAAAATGGGCCGATTGAACGTGCATACAAAAGGGGAGGACCCTTGGCGCAAATTTCCCTTTAGAACATAAAGGCGCCGTTTCTTTGATGGTTAAAGCTCTCCATTCCATTCATTTTCCTTCCCCAAAAACGCAACATGAAATGAAATAAATAAAAAAATAAAAGGAAGGATCTTTGCTCTGCTAGGGTTCGTCTATTATGCAGCCATTAGACCACCATCAGCTTGGTGGCTAGTGACGCGAATGACGATTAACTTTCTCCGGCGGGAGCCTCGACCACGAAGATCCGGTAACCTCGTTCTCTCTTTTCCTTTTTTCCCCTTTTTTGAAAAAAACTTAGATCTTATACTGTTCTTAAAAAACGAAACAAACTTAAAAGATTTGATTAAAATTTTAACGCCGTTCGACCCTTACCCACATCCATGCGTTTTTAGATGCTTGGATTTTCATCGGCGTCGATTCAAGTTCCCCTTACGTGTTCACGCTAAGTTTGCGAAACCCCTCAAGAGAAACGAAAAGAAAACAGATCTGGAAAATCACCTTTTTTGCTTTGTATTGCTTGTATATCTTGCGTAAAATGTGTAGGCATTCGTAACCTTTACATAGACTAAGAACTATGGCTTTATAGCCGAAGGAAAAAAGAAAAAGGAAAATAAATTAAAAATGCCATTTTTTCATTTGCTGTTCTGCTATTTTTGTTTGTGTTTGTTGCCGTGTTCGTCCTTTCTTTTGCAGGTACGGGATGCGCTGGCGCTTGGCGTGAGACTGTGCTGGCGCGGGTGTGGTTGCTAGAGGGTACGGAGGCCGTACATGGGGCTTGGCTGGTTGCAGCGCATGGGAAAGAACCCTAGGGTCCTAAAATTTATGGGCCATTCGGGGTATTAGGCTGAGTCATTTCGTAAGTGGGCTTGTGACTTGGGTCTTGGGTCATGTAATCTGAACTTTGGACATTTATTGGACTGTTATAAATTTATTTTATGTTTTATGGTTTGTTTGTAACGGGCCCGGGCATATTTGGCCGACTACAAAATTTATTTAAGATTTTTTTCATATAAGTTGACTGATGGACATGAATTCCATCTTTTAAATACTTGATCTGCAGGCCAAGACAAAATTTTGTTTTTCCTAAATCTTTTATCTCAAATTCTTTCTTTAAATAATTTACTGCGTTTTGAAACTCTTTAGGAGTTTTAATAATATTTAGATCATCAACATAAATAACAATTATCACAAAGTTTGATTCAAACCTTTTTATAAAAACACATGGGCAGATTGGATCGTTTTTATAACCTTCTTTTAACAAATATTCACTAAGACGATTGTATCACATACGTCCAAATTGTTTTAATCCATGTAGAATTTTCTTTAATCTGATTGAGCAATTTTCTCGGGAAACTTTATATCCTTCAGGGATTTTAAATCCTTTTGGGAGTTTCATATAAATTTCACTATCAAGTGTACCATACAAATAGGCTGTAACAACATCCATTAGACGCATGTCAAGTTTTTCACGTACTGCTAGACTAATAAGGTATCTAAACGTGATTGCATCCACCACAGGAGAATATGTCTCTTCATAATAAATGTCGTGCCTTTGCGAAATTCCTTGTGCTACAAGTCGTGATTTATATGTTACAACTTCATTTTTCTTATTTCGTTTTCTCACAAATATCCATTTATATCCTACCGGCTTTACATATTTAGGTGTTTGGACTATAGATCCAAAAACATCACGTTTAAAAAGTGAATTTAATTCTGCTTGAATTGCTTCTTTCCATTTTGGCTAATTTTTTCTATTTCTACATTCTTCAATAGATTTAGGCTCAGGATCATCATTTTCTTTTGCTATTTCAATAGCAACATTATAAGCAAAATTGTTTTCGACAGCTATATTTTTTCGGTTCCATTTTTTTCCTGAAGTAACCTAACTTATTGAGATTTCTTCGTTATCACAATTTTTAGGTACCTGAACCTCTTCTGGGGTTTTTTGATTAGTTATATCTTTGGTCTCTTCTGGGGCACTTGCCTCCACAATATTACCATCTTGAATAATTGCTCTTTTCCTTTTACGAGGATTTTTATCTTTAGAGCCGATTGGCCTTCCACGCTTCAGGCGTGGATTACTTTCTTTTGCACTAACAATTTGTCTTCTTGGGATATCAATTCGTATTAGAGCATTTTCAGCTGGTATGTGAGATTTTGTAATTCTGTTTAGGTTAGTAAATGAATCTGGCAGTTGATTGGCAATGTTTTGCAAATGTATAATCCTTTGAAATTCTTGTTCACATTGACTTGTACGAGGATCTAATTGAGATAATGATGATCCGTTCCATGTAAATTCTTTCACCAGTTGTATTTTCTCTCCTCCTAATGTTGGGAATATTGTTTCATCAAAATGACAATCAATAAATCGTGCAGTTAATAAATCTCCAGTTAATGGTTCAACATATTTAATTATAGAAAGAGATTCATAACCAACATATATTCCCAACCTCCTTTGAAGACCCATCTTTGTGCGTCGTGGTGGAGTAATTGGAACATATACTGCACATCCAAAAATTCTAAGATGGGAAATATTTGGCTCCTGACTAAAAGCCAATTGTAATGGGGAGTACTTATTATAACTTGTTGGCCTTAAGCGCACAAGTGCTGCTGCATGCAAAATAGCATATCCCCAAGCTGTAACAGGGAGTTTTGTTCTCATGAATAATGGCCGACCTATTAGTTGGAGGCATTTGATAAACGATTCAACTAAACTGTTTTGTGTATGAAAATGAGCTACAGGATGTTCAACTTTTATCCCAATTGACATACAATAATCATTAAAAGCTTAGGATGTAAACTCACCAGCATTATCAAAACGAATAGTTTTGATTGCATAATCTGGAAATTGTGCTCTTAATCGAATTATTTGAGCAAGTAGTCTTGCAAATGCCAGGTTGCGAGTCGATAATAAGCACACATGTGACCACACCTACTAGATGCATCTATTAATATCATAAAATATCTGAATGGTCCACATGGTGAATGAATGGGCCCACATATATCACCTTGTCAGAAATGCTGGAGATTCAATCCCAACTTTAGCTGGTGATGGTCTAATAATCAATTTTCCTTGAGAACAAGCGACACAAGATAAATCCTTGAATTCAAGAATCTTTTGGTTCTTTAATGGGTGTCCAATTGAATTCTCGATGATTCTTCTCATCATAATAGATCCAAGATGGCCTAATCGGTCATGCCAAATAGTAAAAGTATGTGGTTCTACAAACTTCTGGTTTGTAGTAACATGTGACTCAATTGCACTAATATGTGTATATTATAAACCTGATGAAAAAGTAGGTAGCCTTTCCAAAACATATTTCTTTCCATATTCAACATTTGTAATATATAGATATTCAACATTTTTCTCATTCATAGTCTCAATATGATATCCATTAAGACGAATATCTTTAAAACTCAATAAATTTCTTTGAGACTTAGTGAAATATAAAGCATCATCAATGATAAATTTTGTACCTTTAGGTAATAATATAATAGCTCTTCTAGAGCCTTCAATAAGTTTTGAACTACCCAATATTATATTAACATGGGCATTACTCATTGTCAAATGAGAAAAATATTTTTTATCTTTGAGTATCGTATGTGTTGTAGCACTATCTGCAAGACACATGTCTTCATTGATTTTGGGTTCATCGAAATTTTGTTGAACATTCATATTCTTCATAAAAACAAACAAAATATAATATGAGAAACATTGTAAATATTTATTAAATATATAAATTATTCTTTATGCAAGAAAATAAAATATACTTAAAACAACATAAAAATGTCAAAATAACATCAATTTTTCTAATGATTCTCAAAGAAATCTGCCACATCTAGGTGAGTTATATTATTAAGGTCATTAAATTTATCACCCTCGTAGGCATGGTCAGTTTTAGTATTATAGTAAATATCTTCATCTTTTGCCTCCATTTCATCATTTTGGGATATAAAATTTGTCTCCATATGCTTTCCCTTCCTTTTAATGGATGCTTGATAAAGTTTCACTAAATGCTCAGACGTACGACAGGTACGTGACCAATGCCCCTTCATACCACATCGGTAGCATATATTTTCAACAATCTTTAAAGGATTATTTTGACCATTTCTTTCTTGACTTTCATTGTTATTCTTTTTCTGGTGGTTAGAAGTATCATTATTATGACCACCATGATAACGATTACTAATACGTCCTCGACCACGTCCCCCACACGTCCACGACTACGGCCGCTCCTTCTATATTTTCTATTTTTCATAATTATTGTGTACTGCTACATTCACTTCAGGGAATGGTGCATAACCAGTGGGACGAATTCCATGATTTTTCATCAATAGCTCATTATTTTGTTCAGCCACCAAAAGACATGAAATCAATTCAGAATACATTTTAAAACCTTTTTCACGGTATTGCTGTTGCAGGAGCACATTAGTAGCGTGAAAGGTTGAAAATGTTTTCTCTAACAAGTCCTCATCAATTATGTTTTCTCCATATAATTTTAGTTGAGAACTAATTTTGAAAAGTTTTGAATTGCATTCACTTACAGTCTTAAAATCTTGCAACCGTAAGTGCATCCAATCATAACGAGCTTTAGGGAGTATCACAGTTTTCTGATGGTCAAATCGTTCTTTCAATTTTGTCCACAACTCAAGAGGGTCTTTCACAGAGAGATATTCCACTTTTAATCCTTCATGTAGATGATGACGGATGAAAATCATTACTTTTTCCTTGTCTTGATTAGATGCTTCTTTATCTGCTAATATAGTATTTCCTAGACCTTTAGCATCTAGGTGAATTTCAGCATCTAACACCCATAACAAATAATTCTTACCTGAGATGTCTAAGGTTGCAAATTCAAGTTTGGCAAGATTTGATATTATAATCACTTGAATCAAAATAAAAAAATATTAGTAAAATAATAAGTATTCTCAATTGTAAAATAATTCAATTATATATACCAAATTTGCTAAATAATAATATGTATGTCAAATATTGGCATAAGGAGGAATAATCATAATAATAACTTAACACAAATTAAATTAATTGAATTTTCTTTTAATAAAAAAACATGTATATATAATTATCATTATTAGATTTTAGTTGTAAAAATAAATGTACAAATGTTAGACAAAGCAAATATTTCATCTAGAAAATAAAATAAAAGAATTATGAAAATACGTATACCGTATATAGTTTAACGAGAGTTATACGGGCAATTTATATAAAGCGAAATGACATGAACTTCACTATGAACTCGTAAAAATTCTTGCTGATAACGTGTTATAGAAAAATTAATAAAACAATAAATAAAAGTGGATGAAAATACAAGAGAATTTTTCTTATTTTCTTTTTATTTCACTCAGGTAAGGATTCTATTTATAATTTATAATTAGTATTCAATGCAATAAATGAAGCTTACTTAAGTGCTTTATTAACTCATATTAAATTTTGTATAATGAATGAGAGATTTTACCTCATAAATGGGGTTAAAAAAATGAACTTTCACATTTATTTTTAACATTTTTAAAGTAATTTTTGGTTTCTATCATTAACTATGTTGGTAGTGGCAGGAAGTAGTTAACTATAAACTTCCACGTGTCAGACTTTCTTCTTTCTTAAAAATTTGTTCTCTTAAAAATAGATGACAGTTAAAATGCATTAAAAATTATTAGTGTCACAGCACATGCTTTTTTTGCTATAATTCAAACTTTGTAGGACCTTATATTTTCTTCTTATAATTTATGTTTTTATGGCCGCAAAGTTCGCAGAAATGATAATAACATAATGAAAAAGGAGAAAATATAAGCTACTGTGAATCACACAGTCTGCCACTTGTTTGAACAATTAGCCGACACATCTCCATTGAAAGCTACGTCGACTCTTAACTTTTCTCCTTCATCGGAGATTCATGCCCGTTGATTTCGGATTCTAAGGACGATCGCCGCCGTTGGTAGGGGGCATGATCCACTTTTACAAAACAGCTGGAAACTGGACACCATATCTACCAAACGTGAAACCCTTTTTCTTTTCAATAGTGAATGTCTTTTTCTTTTTTATAAAGAAAAATTTAGATGCATGATAAAAATGTTAAATCGTGGTGCGTTTCCAAAACTAATATCAAATAAGTCAATAAATTTTTATGTAAAAATATATTATTTAATAAATAATAATATAAAATATATAAATATTTCATTGTAATGCACAAATTATGAGCAAAATCAAATTTTTTTAAGGACAAAAATTGAACTATAAATTTATCTTTTGTAATTTAAATTTGTATTGATTTGTAATTTTATATTTTTAAAGGAATTAAATAATTTTTTTTTATACTTAAGAGATAAAAGTATAATTTTATCATATATTAACTTTTAATTTTATGGAAAATTGAATAAAAATATGGGTGTTATCATCAAAAGATTAAAAATTTAAATGAAATAGAATATTAGAAAGGCACAGCCATGTTATTAGTTGGGCATTTTTAGAGATGATTGGTCCGTGCATGCTTTTTTCATTTCCTTTTCCTTAGGGATAGTGAGTGAAAACAATGGGGCAACTCCCTCATCCACTTAACACGTGGTCTGCGCTTTTCATGCCACGTGTCACGCCAGACCTTTTTGTTCATTACGTGTCATGCTATGTTAGCCAATAGTTTTCCTCCTTTGCACATGTATGGTATCATGTTATTTCACACTCAGTTTTCTTTTCCTTCAATTTTATTCCTTTTTTTTCCATGTCTTTATTTCATATTTTGCTGCTTAATTCATGGGATTAGGATTTGAAAATCATTCTTAATAGATTTTGAACGTCAATTTTTGAACCGATAGCTCAATATAATTTTGGGTAGTAAGAATTAAGGATTTGATTTTACGACTATTTATATTGCCCAAATTCTTAATTTATCCTATTTATGTTTTTTAATGATTAATTGGGATATAATATTTTTGTTATTTATCATTCCATATAGTTATAATTATATTCAAACAAAAAATTTGGATTCATACCAGTTTAAATATAAGTCTAAATAGAGTATTAATAGTTTTTATGATTAAACATAATTAATATTTTAGGTATTGAAAATTAATAGTCAAGTTTTTAGGTGATAGTCTATAATTAATTAACTTTGGTCAAAATTTGTATACATTTTTGTTGGGAATTTTGAAAGCAACATTTTTAATCTTCAAAAACTATTTAATATTTTCTCTAATGGTTGGATTTTTTTTTAAAAAAATAACCCTATCAATACAAATAAAAATGTGCAACAAACAAGGAATTAGTAATAAATAAACTATTAAAATAATGCTTTGATCAGAAAGTTTCATATGATTATGTGAGATTTGTTGTTTTCATGCCACGTGTTATGTTATTTATAAATTCATAATAAAATAGAATTGCAGGCATATAATCAATAATTTTAATTTTGAAAAGAAAATTAATATTGAATATAGTTATAAAAGTAGTCATTTCCGCAATTAAGAGTTAAAAGATGTGAAGAAGCATAATTAATGATATGGTCGCAACCCGTCCATTATATTGCAATAGAAAGGTGTCACGTATTTATCAATGTTTTGTATCATTGTATGTTTGGGTTTCTTTAAGTCTCCATTTGTCACTTCTTATCGCGAACCTCAAACATGCATGTTAATACATGTTGGATACTGATATTCATCCAACAAGTTGAGGGAGATAAGGGCGTCATTAAATTAAGCTTTGAATCCTATATCTTTTTCAACTCTACTTAAAATTTTCGAATATAATTTAAATTTGATTTGAGATGAATTCTTTTTTTAAAGTAACATAGTTTTATTGATTAAATTTGTTTATTTAGTAGAACTATAAACTTAAAAATAATATTAGACAGAGGCGATTCTAGGGGGCTAGCATGGGCCTTGGCTCCCCTTAAAATGAAAAATTGTCATTTAGACACTCTAATTTTTTTTAAAAAAATTTAAATTAGTAAATATAAAATTACACTTTGGCCCCCTTAAAATTATAAAAATTCGATTTAATCCTTTAAAAATTATAAAGATATAGATATAAAAAAATTAAGATTTCATTCGACTCCTGAAAAATTGTTCTGGCTTCTCCCCTGATATTAGACTTCAAACTCTATTATTGATCATAAAATTTGGAATATAATTAAGATTTTTTACATAATTAAAAATATATTAAAATAAAAAAAGTTCAATCACACTGTTTTAGCCTCATCATAATGTAACTATGATTGAATCGAGTTTATTTATTATTGAACTTACAAGCCTATGTATCTCTTTCATGAGAAATTATTATATGGATCTTTCTCACCACATCATTTATGGTCTCTTTCCAATTATTTAATGTTATTTCAGTAATTTTTTCTATGTCATTAACACATAATTTTGATAAAAAAAATTTACCCTAAACCTAGAACCTCAAACATTAAGCCTAGAACCTTGTGCATTAAACCTCGAATCTTAAACATCAAGTCTTAAACCCTAAACCCAAACCATAAACAATAAACTTTGAATCTTGAATCCTAAACCACAAGTTTAGGGTTTAAAGTTTATGGTTTGAGTTCATCGCTCAAGATTTAGGATTTAAAATTCATGATTTTGAGTCTAATTTTCGAGATTCATGGTTCAGAATAAAAAAAAATTACTAAAATTATGTATAACATACAAAAATTTACTGAAATCATTGGAAAAGAATCATAAATGATATGGTGAAAAGGATTCATAAAATAAATTCTTCTCTTTCACACACTATTTTCACATTTTTCATTGGTGCATTCATATTTTTCTAAATTTTGTTTCATATTTTTAAAAGATGTTAATATGTATTATTCATTTGTGTCAAAGGCGGATACTTGAGGAAAAAGGAATAACGTCGAAAAGAATTAAGAGAGAAAGCAAGAATGGCAGTGAGAGGGGTGGAAGGATGGGCCTACACATCAACCGCTCATGAAAGCAAATGGTCTAACAAACTATGATTTAATAGGTTGAAGGGCAGGGGAGGGCCTTTCTTTCATTTCTTAATCGCAACAAGAAGACCCACGCCTATACTCCGCTCCAACTCAATTCTTCCCCACATACCACTTCTTTTCTTAATTTCCTTTATTTATTTTATTTCAATAATAATAAAGAGTTTGCATTGTTAAATCACTTTCATCGTATTTTGATATATAATTTTTAATTTGAACGGATTATAATTTTTAGTTTGGTACAGTTATTCACATGAAACTTGAATTGTAATTCATATATATATATATGAAACTTTGATTTTTGTTCAATTGCATACATTTAAAGAAATTAATACATACATTTATTTTTATATTGGGTTAATATAATTGTTTATGCATGGAATATGTCAACATAAAATTGTGTTAATTGGATAATTTTGTTAGTGATTTGTGAAATTCGAATCAAATTAAAATTTCATGTATAAAATCATATAAAATCGAAATTCATGTTGACAATGCACATTAAATTAAAGTTCATGTGTACAGTTTTTATATTTATCCCTTTAAATTACTATAATTTTGAATTCGAATTAATGAAGTATTATTATTTGATACATAAACGATAGAGTTTTTTAACTTGATAAACAAAGATAAGGGATCACCCTCTTAACTCTTTTTGTAGGGTTAAAAAAACTCCACCGCTTGTGTATCAAATGATTGAAATAATTTTATCATTTTTAAGCAAGTTTTACTATATAGTTTAGATTTTTCGATACAATATTAAAGATGAGAGTAACATAGTTCGAACCTATACCAAACAGATGTCTAACAAAAGTTTTAATCACCATTCCATTCAAACCAAGATCCATATAATTTAGTTTTAGATCATAATTATTTTAGAAAAAAAAACTTAGCATAATATTTATGGTATAAATTTATGAAAGCGGTCAACTTAAGTGGTATTTTTTTTAACTATTGTTTTTGGATTGTAGAATGATCCTTTACTTTTTTGGGCGTTCAAAAATTGGGAAGCCCCTTAACAAGTTTGTTATTGTTCTTAGTGGAGGTTTTATCTCTCAATTTTACTAACAACCTAAAGAGTCTTGTCTGAGGAGATTATAAGTTCACATAGAAGTGGTACGATGGATGCTTGAGAGGCAAGCCATGCATGTTGGGTATGCCCATCTACTAACATTCTCACCCATAAGTGTCATAATTGTTATAGGGTACAAGTTCGAGTCTAATAATAACAACATGAATGGTTTGCCTTTTCAAAAACTCAATATGACATCTTATTTGTGAACTTATCACCTCTTCAAACAATTTTGAACAAATATAGTTGTCTTACTTAATAAACATGTAAAATATTATTATATTATAATCTAGAGAAATGATTGTATGAAACTGTGATTCCACGTCATCCCTATCCCTTTCCAATAAGAGAATGACAAATCAGATTTTTCGTCATGTTTTTTACCATTTTTAGTTGAATTTGAATTTTGTCAGGAGAAAAAAGCTGAAAATGAAGAGGAAAAATCTGATTTGTTATTCTCTTATTGGAAAGGAATAGTTTCATACAATCTCTTCCCCTATAATCCAATCATAATAATTATTTAATAGATAAATAGTTTCTTTTTCTCTCTTTTAAAGCCTACAACTTTTTGGACAGTAAGAGTATTGAATTAGGGTCCCTAAGCACCTCTTCCATTATTTAATAATTATTGAATGAAAGAAAAAGAATAAATTAATTTGTAATAATTAATATGACAGATCAAACCATGCTTTTAACCAACAAAAGTTTTACTATCCAAATCTAATAACTGGAAGCATGAGAGCTCTACTCATAGTTCATGATGGGTTGAAAGGCTTCATATATAAATATTTATTTACATTAATTATCAACTTGTTTGCGTAGATGGAAAGCATAAATCTCATGCGAATATTTATACATTAATTACATTCACTTCTTTGATAAATACATATATCTATACATTTTTGAATGGAGTAGATTATGTTTGAATAATTTAAAAAATATTGGTTATATAAAATCTAATTTGATATAAAGGTTATTTTTGATAAAACTACCATAAAATATTTTTCTACTATATTTTAGACTGCATTTTAATTAAATTAACCCATGTACATTAGATGAGTGAGCAAAACAATCCCTTCTTAAAATTTGGTGTTTATATTTTATTGAGTAGTAATGTGATTCAATTTAGAGAAAACAAATAAATTTTAATAATTTTAAAATTTTGGTATATTAAATTTTTTATTTAAGACTCATAAATTTTATATTTGTTAACAACTTAATCAAGCAAGTTGTAAGAGGTTTTACGTAAAAACATATTTATGGGTGGATCGAGTTTAAATATGATTTTAATATATACTAATGCAACAATAAACGACTTCTAAGATCATTTTATTAATATATACCAATAGAATTTTTATAAGAAAATATCAATTAATGAATAAATGAGTCATAAATGAATCAATAAACGAGCTTTTAAACAAGCTTGGTCATGACTATAAATGAACTGAACACACCTTTGTTTGTGTCCGTTTATTTATTAAACGAATAAAAAAAATTTGTTTATTCTTGTTTCTTTAATTTTATAAACAAACATTGTACGAATAATTCATCGAACGTTTTTTGGACTTATATATTAAAGAAAATAAGGAGATAGAGTAAAAAGGGAGATGAATAATAAAATTGGTAGGCATGTGCAATGGGTGTTGTATAGATCACGTTACCCCTTTTTGGCTTTGGTAGCTAGCTGTCATTATACAAGTTTTAACCCAAAGCTTCTTGCCCCCTTACTATAAGAAAAGAAGATGATATAATAAAATTTTATTACCTTTAATCAATGATTATGTCTGTTTATAGGTAAAAAAGTCATAGCTTTACCATTTAATTGCATTATATCTTTCTCCATGTTTCGTTTCAAGTACTCTTCACATAATTAAAGCTATGATCCATTTGAGAGTCGGTTTGTGATCTTAAAATTTTCTAAATAAAAAATAAAAAATAGAATTGACACATTAACAGAACTATATTTATGGGGTTTATCCAATTTTAGAATAAAGCAAGGGCCGGAGATTTCTTTTCAATGGGCTTCCCTTCGCAACACCCTGCAAATCATAAACTATAAACTACAGCAAGATAGTTGCTCAATATTGATTGGCTAATCATCAAGAAACTTATGGCTTAGAAGGCTGATTCTAGCTGACCTCTCGTTTTATCTGAAAGGGTTTAGTTCATCATCCGTTTTCTACGGAAGGTCTTCATTCGACACCCTTTCTTTTATTTGGAATGTGACTCTTTAGGCCACTAAATTTTATTGTGCCTAACCACTCTGCACCATGGTTGAGAAGGAATGATAAAATGTGTCCCATCACAAATATCCTTCCCATACATCTTACAATGAAGGGATGATAGCAAGTTCACCACATTAGCACTACCAAACATGGAACCTCCTCTATAAATACCCCTCCGTGTGATGAAGATAGGATCAACCCTCAAGCATTCAAGCCTCCTTGTTGTCCTTGGCATACTCCTTTGCAATCTCAACCTCCTTGCTATTTTACCTCCTTTGGCTCTCCACCCAGACAAACAAACCGGCCTCCATTAGCACCACCACTTTCTCCTCCGTGTCTCCTTCCTTGTTGATACCTAATATCAACAATCATTAATCATTCACCACCTTTAAATTAAAGGAAAAGACATTTATACTTGAATTCATGTCCTCTTAGTTGTTATAATAACGGTGTCGACTGAGTGTATATTGAAATTTAAATATCAAATTAGTTAAATTATACATTTTAAAAGAAGAGGGATTCACTACACATTTTTATATATTTTTGTATGATTAATATTTTAATGATTCAACCGTTGAATTTATCTATATAAGTACTTGTTATGCATATAAATTTTCAAACCAATCCGATATCTCTATCATATCAACCTAAAATATTTTATATATATATATTTAATGAAAGAAAGTTTGTTTACATAAAAAAAAATTGCTAGAAAATTTTAATTTATGTCAAATTTAAGATACATAATTTATATAAATAAAATATGAGATATGACTATTATATTGTTAAAATATTAATCAACCAAAAATATTTAAAAAATTAACATTTTAATTTTATACAAATATAAAGGGTAAACTATTAAAATAGTCACTTTTATTTATCTCAGATTACATTTTAGTCACTTATGTTTGAAATATTACGTTTTAGTTACTTATATTATTGTGTTGTAACATTTTAGTTACTGAGCTATTTATTGTCGTTAATAGTGTAATGATAAACTGACGTGGCACGCTAACTCATCATTCCAAACAAAAATTTTAGGTTAAATTATACAATTGGTCCCTATATTTTTTTTTATTTTGAGCAATTTATTTATTTATTCTTTTATGTTCTTTTAACTTTTTTTTTCTTTATTTTCCATTCTTTTTTGCTTCTCCCTCTGTTTTTCCCCATTCTCCATTTCTTTTAACATAGTTTTTCTATGTTTTTCATTTGTTAAAACTAGTCCCTATCCTTTTATTTTTTGAACAATTTAATTTTTTCTTTTTATTTCTTTATTTTCCTTTTCTTCTTCCCCTTTATTTTTCTCTCTTCTAATATTCTTCACCGCAGAAATATAATGCCCACCAAATAAACTAA
Organism: Gossypium hirsutum; assembly: GCF_007990345.1. Taxonomy (NCBI): domain Eukaryota; kingdom Viridiplantae; phylum Streptophyta; class Magnoliopsida; order Malvales; family Malvaceae; genus Gossypium; species Gossypium hirsutum. The sequence goes on along the minus strand of NC_053435.1, from coordinate 99,512,305 downwards.
GTCCTTGTTTCTTTCACATTATTCCTGAATTGAATTTAACTCAAAATCGAATATCAATCATTCTTAATCAAATTTCGATTTGAAACTAAAATTGGATCTAACTAATCAATATAAAAAATCATAACATTAATCAAGTATTCTTTATATTCAAAACAAATTTTTTCCATTTCCAAATTTTTACAGAATTATGTAGATTATTCATTTCCTTTTCTTTTATTTTCTGACAAATAAAATTAAGCAAACGATAAAATTGATTTAAACCTTCTTGGATATTCCCAAGCAAGCTTGATTGGAAGCTGAGCATGGATGAACCGAAGAGAGAAATGGAGCATGGAACCAAATTGGTTTGGGTAAAGTTGATGATAAGTTTCGTATAGTGGACGTTTTAGTCATTAAAAGTGTAGAGTTTGTTTGAAGAATCCGTGTAACAACGTAATTTCGAGAGGGTGAGAATGTTGTAGGTAAGATAGATAAGGTAGTCGTGAGAATTGGTTAGGAGATTGAGGGAACGGGCTTGGGAAACTTTGTTGAGGGTGGACTGCCATAAGTCACGACTGGGAAGGTCTTTGAGTGAGGCGAGCTTGTCGACTAGGTCATTGAGAGATCCAAATTGGTTCATAAAGTGGTGATGGATGATGAGAGTTTGTAATTGTAGGGTGAGAATATGTGAAACAAGTTTTATTTTGGTTTAAGCTTTTGCCTTTTCTTTTTTCATAAACATAAAAAAGTTTTAACAAATGGAAAACATAGAAAAACTATATTAAAAGAAATGGAGAATGGAGGAAACAAAGGTAGAAGCAAAAGAGAATGGAAAAAAAAAGGAAAGTTAAAAAACATAAAAGAAAAAAACTTAAATTACTCAAAACGAAAAAAATAAGAGGATCAATTGTATAATTTAACCTAAATTTTTTGTTTGAAATGATGGTTAAATGTGGCATGTCATCTTATCGTTATCCCGTTAACGATAATTAATGGCTCAGTGACTAAAATGTTACAACATGATAATGTAAGTAATGAAAATATAATATTTCAAACATAAATGATTAAAATGTAAGTTGAAGTAAACAAAAATAATTATTTTAATAGTTTATCTAAATATAAATGGGTTGCTCTCCTTTTAAAAGTAAATTAGTGGATGAATTCATTAAGTTTTGGGTTTCCATGCCTTACTAAAGTAAGGATGCAAACGTTTTTAGTTTTTTCTTTTTAGAACTAAATATGCTTAAGAGTCAAATGGATAAAAAATTATATATTAAAAAATAATTTGACCCTTTTGGCTCTAATTCGGAGGATTATTTAGTTATTATCTCTGATTTCACATTAAGTATTTATCACATTTTTAAGAAGTTAGATAGTCACTCAGGAAATTAAGGATTGCGAATGTTTGTAAGATTTCCGTTGAGGGAGTTAGACGATTTTATGCAGTTTTTTTTTCTTGTAATCCTTTCTTTATAAAAAAAATAATAATAATTTGAACTAAATTTTAAAATGAATTTCTTTATTAAATAGAAGTAGACTGATGAATACCATAGTAAATGGGCAATCCACTAAAGGAAACAGTTACTTTCAAGCAACTGTTACGTAAATATAAACATGTAAATTGGTAATTATCTTTTTGAAAATGAGACTAACGTTGCATCCAATATTTGTTGTAAAAATACCAATAAATGATCAGATTTAAATTAGGACAAGTACATAATACTAATATATTTAAAGAGTTATATTTGTCCACAATATAAGAGAGGAGTAATTACGTGTTTCATTGAAGCTTCAAGTAATTTTCTAAATTGGACCGATGTTGAAATCAATTAGGTTACTGATTTAATTGATTTGATTAAAAAATTAAAGAAAATCTTGGTTCAATCGGTTCGACCATCGATTTAATCGATTTTTTAGTTAGTTCAACCGATTTGTACCAGTTTTCAATTTAACCAGTTCAAAAGCACCTTTTGGACCAATATACCAATTAGTTCCCAATCTGGTTCAAATAATATTGATAATTAGGGTTCAAGTCTGGTTGATGTAATCTCATTTTTTCAATTTGTAATTTAACTTCAAAAAATAAAAAATACCCGAATATTTTAAAAAATCATATTTATAAACACTTTCATACAAATACAATCCTTCTTCAATGTTATTTGAACCAAATCGAACCAGTTGGATTGACAACTGATTGGAAAATCAGTTAGAAAAAAAACTTTGAATCGACCAAACCACCGATATGATTTGAAAAACAATTGAGATTGACCTTTTTCAAATTTTATATTTCAAAGTCAGTTTGGATTTGAGGTAAGAGGGATTCCAACTCCAATTCTTTCAAGAAAGGAGATACCATTAATGTGTTGTTTTTTTCTTTGAAATTTCTATAATTGAAGGATTATATTCCAAGTAGTGAAGATATGAGAGAGAAATACTTTGAACAAAAACTGAAAAGATGGAGCAATATGGTTTATGTTTAAAAGAAAAAAGAAAACAATAAAGCATCTTAAAATCTAATTTGAGTTTAGCCTTTCACAGAGAAAGACGATTGATGAGGTCTGGTTGCAAAGGTTCAACTCAAACTGCATTTAGGTTTAGTTTCTGAGCTAATGTCAAAGCAGTTGCAACGAAAGTTTTTTAGCATGTTGATTAATAAGACGCATCTTTTTCCCTTCCTTTTCACTCTTTTTTAATCACTTCCTTTTGCTTGTCTACCTCAAATTTGTTCATGAAACTTACTTCTTTTCCTCCATTAATCTCAAAACCTCATCTCTAATATCTTCCCCCACCCCTCCATTGTCTGTTTGATTGCCATAAGAAACCTGTAACTCGTTCATTTTTTTATTTTCTTCCTACTTTTCAATCTCTATCTTCTATTCAATCCTCTCCTTACATTCTTCTATATAAGCTTTATACTAAACATCTCCCAATTCCCATAATTTGTTTGTGTCGGAATTATGAAGACGGTTAATGCCGTGTTATCAGTTGTGGTCGCGATGGCTCTGGTGCTCGGAATAGCCGAGAGTTTCGACTTCCATGAGAAGGATTTAGCATCGGAGGAGAGTCTGTGGGATTTGTACGAGAGGTGGAGAAGCCATCTCATGGTTTCTCGGAGTCTAGACGAGAAACACAAGCGTTTCAACGTGTTTAAACAAAATGTCAAACATGTGCTCCACACCAATAATGACAACAAGCCTTATAAGTTGATGCTGAACAAGTTTGCAGACATGACAAACCATGAATTTCGAAATGCTTATGCCAGTTCCAAGATCAGACATCATAGGATGTTCCAAGGGACACCCCGTGGAACAAGCAGTTTCACGTATGAAAACGTGAACAATGTCCCAACCTCCGTTGATTGGAGAAAGAAAGGTGCTGTCACCGCTGTTAAGGACCAAGGCCAATGTGGTACGCCATCACCATGCATTTCCTGTTTCATTCTGCATTTTTCTTTTAATCACCATCGCCATCTATTTTGATTGTGTACCCTGGTAATTTAGGTTCGCAAAATTATCAGAATCATCATGTTTTAACCCCATCTTTTACAGATTTATTATTATTATTTTAAAAATGGCCTCAACTTTTGATTAAACGATGATTTTAGATACACTAACATGTCTCAAAATATTCACTAAAATAACTCTCTTTTAATTTTGTAACTATTTTTTTATATATTTTAATTAGCATGCCTTAACTTTTACAAGATTTATCACATGAATTTCATTTAATTTTGTAAAATTAATATAATATAAAGCATCAAGTAAAATTTTGCATCTTGGAACAAGATTGAATATATATAGTTTTAGAGTCAGAGATAAAATCTTAAATAAAATCGAATTTGAGTAAGATTTTGAGTATATAGATAGATAGAAGTTGAGCTAAAATGGGGATAAGCAGGAAAAAAAAAACCGCTTCTCTCCTACTGTTGCGATCCTAAAATTGTTAACCTCTCCTGTTGATGCTAGTCATATATATATGTTTACATGTGGAGTAAGTGTTAACAGGTAGCTGTTGGGCATTTTCAAGTGTTGTAGCAGTTGAAGGAATTAATCAAATAAAGACGAATAAATTAGTGTCTTTATCAGAGCAAGAGTTGATAGACTGTGACACTGAAAAAAATCAAGGGTGCAATGGAGGTTTAATGGACATTGCATTTGATTTCATCAACAAGAAAGGTGGGATCACTTCAGAGATTCATTATCCTTGCGCCGCTAAACAAGGCACTTGCGACGTTTCCAAGGTAAAATGAATATTATGATAAAAGGAACATACTTCATCTTAAGATTTGATTTAACTCGGTGAGAAGCTGTTGACCGTTTTGTGTAGGAGAATTCTCCGGTGGTGTCGATCAATGGGCACGAGAACGTGCCGGTTAATGATGAGGAGGCTCTGCGTAAAGCAGTTGCAAATCAGCCTGTATCAGTGGCCATAGATGCTGGTGGTACGGATTTCCAATTCTACTCGGAGGTAAATTTATCTGAATGTAGGGTTGACTAAATAATCCCAAGCCCTCAGATTCGGAACTGAATCTGAAGTCGTTTTATCTGAATGTGGTTTTAGATTAAATTCACCCTGTCCCTAGATATTTAGTTTTATAAAATTAATATAATATATGAAAAAATGTGGGGTGGGCAAGGTAGAGGTCAGAATGTCTTTATTTTTCGGGGTCAGTGACTAGAGTATTCAATGAAATTCCCAAGATTTGATATATGGAGGAACCAAAGCAAAGTATTAAAAGGCTAAAAGGTTAAACAGACTCTTGAACTATTTCACTTTTCTTAAATAAGTCATTAAACCATTCTCTTTTGATTTTTCACCAACACAAGCCCTTATATGTAACCACAATGTTGATTTATATTAAGAGTTCATTTAGATATTGTTAAATGCTAACTACTTATTTTGGCACAGGTTAAAAGAGTAAAAGACTATTTGAGTGTAATATAAGTATACTATATCTACAATACTTTGTTGAATGGGAAGCTAAGGATTTAAAGATCTCGGACAAATTTTTTATCCCTCCGTACAGTTGCAGAAAAAATGAATGCTATCATTATAAATTTTAACCAAATTCGGTCTGCAGGGGGTATACACTGGACAATGTGGAATAGAGCTGAACCATGGGGTTGCAGCAGTGGGCTATGGAACAACCCTTGATGGAACTAAGTATTGGATAGTGAAGAACTCATGGGGACCTGATTGGGGTGAGAAAGGTTACATAAGAATGGAACGTGGCATCAAAGACAAACAAGGTCTCTGTGGTATAGCAATGGAAGCTTCATATCCCATCAAGAACTCTTCCTCTAATCCTACAACACCTTCCTTTTATCCCAAAGATGAACTCTAAAATTCTACCCAACTGATTCCAACTTCGTTCTCATAATTACGATTGAATAATTTACACTTCAACTATGTTACGACGCTTATGTTTGATATATATATAGACATTTGTATGAGACTACAGATCTTCAAAATTTATGAAAAAGCTTTAAAAAGAATGAATGTACCTGCATCAAACATATACTTCAGCTTTCCGAGTTGTTCCATGCGCAACCCGTGCGGATCATGTCCAGGTACAGACAACCCCATTCTTATCAGCATAGGCTAATGGTTTTCCAATTGCACTCCATGTACAACACAGGATGGGAGCAGTATGTTCCTTCAGAGTGCTAACCATGTCAGCTTTGGAAATTGACCAAATGTAGATGGACCCATGCGCAGAGCCTGCAGCAATATTATTGTCATCAGGACTGATAAACGAGCGACTCTAGTTTGATGCCACTTTGTTTCCGGTTGCTCTGAATGTACCAAAAACTTACAAAGATCAGATATCAAATAAATTGTGTGAATTATCTCTGCCACTAGTCAATACTACATTTCCGTTTCGCGACAGAGAGAGAGAGAGATGTGATAGCAAGTGAATGTGCAGAAACTTCACTAAGCAACTTTCCTGTCTGGATATCCCACAAACGAAGATTCCCGTCGACGTGACCTGAACATATAGTCAGTCCATCGGTGCTGAAGCAAAGCGCGTTGCAGTTGCTGTGAAATATTATTGTGTTAGTGCAGTAACCTTTCTGCAAATCCCCTACTTTTATAGTGCGACCATAAGCTGAACTCACAACATGACGACTTGAAACTTTGCTCACATCTACGGCACACACTTTTTCTGTGTGACCGGTGAGAGTATGATGGACATGTCCCAAGTTGACATCCCATACAAACAAATTGTTTGAACTACTTCCTGCTATTATGGATCTATTGTCGTGTGTAATTGCAAGATCAAGGACAGAACCAAGGCAGCCAAAAAGACTATGACCTAATGATCCAGTGCTAGAATTCCAAATTTTGATAGATCGATCCTGCCCCCCCCCCCCCCAACAACTGAATTGTACTCAAACATTATAGAAGCACAACCACCATCATGAGCATTGATCCTGTCTTTGCAAACAGAGGGAACAGTTGATTCAGCAAAGAACTCAGCACCTTCTTCACTTCTACGGACAATACCATCTACTTGCTCTTGAGCAAGTTTCTCTAAACCACTAGCCTTAAGCCGCTCAGTCATATCTTCATAGAGTGCGTTTGCCTAAATTAAATAAAGGAAAACTAGAGGTAACCACTAATATCAGTTATCTAAAGCAGGCAAATTGAAAAGCATTATACTCTGTCAAAATCAAGGGGCAGAAGCCAAACCTCATACCCCCATATATTTGGCCTTTTGATTTCAACTTTAGACTGTTGAGCTATACCATTCTGAGTGACAGTTTTTCTCATAATATCCTGTCAACTGTGATAGAGTTAAATGAATGCTAAAAAAATTGGGCCTAGAAGAAGTTGTAAGAAATATAATCATCGAAACATTACTACTCAATTTTATATCTTATTGGCAATATTCACCAAAACCCTAAAGATTAAATACAATCCTTCAGGCCCTCTTTTCCATTTCGTTTTTGTTATTCCATTTTCTTAAGTGTTGTGCAATCCATTGGGAATGCAACTCTCAACTTATGTTTGTTCTAAGATCCTTTATTCCATCAAATTTTGAAAAGAAAAAGTCCCAAAGAATGCCAATGGTGAGACTTGTATAATGTTCTAACTTAACTACTGCATGAACTACCTCTTAATGAGTCACATGCTTGATACCTTTTATTTGTTAAGCACATAACAATCCAGTTCTTCATCATTCTAAGACAACTAATCAATATATACATTATTCCGTGTTTTCATGTAGCTATGAAAACAATATACCATACGTCCATACCACATTAAGCAGTTCAGCATCCTGCATCTTCTGAAGCATTCAAAGATCGACTAACCTCTTATTTTCGGCCTCTGCATTCGTAGCTCTAATAGTCAGTTGTTCTAGTTGAGCTTTGAGTTCCTTGTACTCGCTCAACAATAATTCCAACGCTCTAACCTTTTCTTCAAAATCCGTTTTTAGTTGAGAGTATTCATCTCTGTCTTAATAAACAATGAATCAAGTATTCATTCAAATCAACTCCAAATCTAAAAAAAGAGCATCACCCTTGCAAGCCAAACCATAAGGATACATCAAACCTCGTTTGGGTCAACTCCTTCTCCAATTCAGCCATTGCAGTTTCTTTCTCTTGAAGAAAAGCTTTTAATGTTCTGGATTCAGCTACTTCCACCACAAGCTGCTCAGATAATCTTGATTGCGCTTTATAACATTGTTGAAGTTCTACTTCCAATTTTTCAGCTTTCCCTTTCCATTCCGAACCCTGTAACAAAATTCACCAATAACCTAACATTGCTATTTGCATAGCGGCTATCTTTTATAATGAAAACTCAAGAGATTCATCCAATTCCTAATTTCAGATAGATTTGTTTTTATAACTATCAACTAACACATCGTCAACGATCAAATAAGCCCCCCAAAAAGAAAGAAAACCTGGGAAATGATTGGCCGAGAAAGAGCAATATAAGCAGGAGCATGAGCTCCTTCTTCGACTAAATGTCGTTTCTTAAGCGCCTTCAATGCGTGCTTTATAGCTTGCTTGGCTACCTCCTCTTGCCACCTGAAAATAAGATTGAACATCAAATTTGTTTCGAACAATTAGTATGTCGAAGATTACTTTCAATAAACATTGAACGAAAGAAAACATAATTCAACTGGATTGAATCGAATTCGCAACATTTTCATGTGCTCAAAGAACAGTATGTTCTAAAATTTCTTTAGTTCAATTGATTTGACTTACATCGGAAGCTAGCTGAGTTTATATGGTGGATGAATCGATTCATAAATCGGAATTGCTTTAGCAAGAGATTGAAATGAAGGCGATATGGAGAAAAGAGAGAATTGTTCGATGAGTTACTTTTCCAGGAAAATCGGATCCGATGGTATTTTCCAGGAAATGAAACTTTTCCCGGCACGCTTTCAATTTCCCACACACTTCAACCATCCATCCAATCCAAGATTTCCGAATCCGTCACCGTTTGGACAACAAAACGGGTTTGGTACAAAGAAAAAGGGTTCGGACCTCAACATTTCGCACTCGGCCCATTGTTAATTATATAATATTACATAATATTTTATAGATTATGTAATTTTTGTTTATTAAAATGATAAAATTATTTGTTAAGTTTATCACATTTAATAACGTAAAAAAATTAAAATTAAATAAAAAATATTTTTAATTTTTAATGATATGCTTCTATGTTGTATGAAACATGATTAACTGAGTTGATATCTTAAGCCAACTCGATCATGAAAATATCAATACAATAATAATTTTATCTTTTTATTATTTTTATGTAAAATGTTTAAATTTAAAAATCAAATGTGAATCCAAAAATGACATGTTTAATCATAAGTACTTTACTATTCTATCTATAATTTAATTAAGAAATCATTATTATAAATATATTCTTATTTTTATTTTTTTCTTTCATTTATAAAATCTCTTGTTGAATTTAGTTTCCTAAATCAATTCAACATTAATTTAAAGCTATTTTTAAATAAACTAATATTTTTACAATATTTTTATTCGTATAAATTTATATAAAATGGTTAAATATAACAACTAAGAAATCAAACATTGGAATTAAACCTAATATCCATAAGGATTTTTATATAAACATTTCACCGCTTTACAATTCATTTGTTAAATATTTTTTATAAATAAATTTTAATATACTTTTGATTCTCTATAATCTATTACTTTATTATTTTAAATTATTCATTTATAAATATAAAAAATATTTAAAATAATTTAAAGGTCCATTATTAAAGAAAGTGTTTGTATTGGTGTTTAACAAGGGAGGGAGGAAGCAAGAAGAGATGGTGGTAACAATAAGGAGGTCAATTCACCTAAATCATACGAGAGTCAATGTATGTGAGGGGAGTGAAGGAGATAAAGAGAGGAGAGGGAAACTTTATGCTAGGTAATATGCTTAAGGTTGCTAAAGGAAGGGAAAGGATCCTTTCATCCTCATGCCTAAGGCTTTTATAAGGGGAAGACCCCTATGCCTGGTGGTGCCATGTCATTGATAGTACGAGTGGTGGCCCAATCGTGTGGTTGACTAGGTGGCAAGGTTGTTACTTGTTGGTTGTCGTCAGGCAAGGGTGGTCCCTTAATGGTGGGGACAAGTGCGTACCTGCTAATAGCTAGTAGCCTAATAGAGGACCGGGTGGCCCACAATGATTGGCTTTATGGTTTGAGGCATACAGGTATTTGGTCACTGGATGACTAGTCAATAATGAAAGGTGAACGGTCATCCATGGTTACTTCTCAAGTCACTTCTCACGTTGCCACGTATATAAGTCAAATAGGGATATAATAGAAAGAAAGAGAAAATAATGTAAATTTCTTATAAGTAAACTATCTAGTTGGTCACCCAGCTTTCAGGGTGCTTTTAATCACCTAAAATGAAAACCTTGCTATTTCATCACTCGATTTTTAAGACGCTTTTATTTTAGTAATGCAATCATTAGATCTCTAACAATAGTTAACTATACACGCCATATCATGTTCACATTTTCATTGTCATCCAACTTTTAGGTTGCTTTCATTTTGGTCACTCAAAATATATTATTTTTGAAAGGATTAAACTAAACATATATTGCTTTAATAATTGTCAAATTGTACTTTTTTATCGCATTGCCAAAAATTCTAAATTTTTTTTCAATATTAAAAATTTAAATTTCAAGACATAAAAATCAATTACATAAATTGTTAGAAATTTTTTCCTTTGATAATGTTAACCGATTTGTTATTATAAAATTATTAATTAAACTAACCTCTTTCTAAATTTTAAAATTTTATTTTATGTTTTCATATTAAATAAATTTTTTAAATTTAAAAAGAGACTAAATTAATTAATTTTAATATTATAGTAAAAAATTGATCGACTCTATCAAGAGATAAAATTTTTTTTCAATAACTTATTTAATTAATTTTTTGAAATTTAAAATTTTAATATTGAAAAAAATAAAACTTTTGGCAAGGAGATAAACAAGTACAATTTGACAATTATTAAAGCAATATATTTTTGGGGGGACTAATATAAATGTGTGAATATGACGTAGTGTGTATAAGTTAATTGTTGTTAAGAATTTAACAGTTGAGTGACTAAAATAAAAATATCTTAAAAATTTAGCGACAAAATTACGAACATCCCTAAAAATTGAGTAATCTATCTGATCTTATTACTAAAGAATTTAAAGGTGGAGCGAAAGTGGGGCTGATGTCACCGTGAACTAATACGGAAACATTTTGTACTTGATCTACAAAGATATCACAATTGAAATTGGTTTGAGCACAAATATCATAGGCTTAATACAACTAATTTCTTTTTATTAAGTAAAACAAATCCGATTATAATCAAGCGTTTAATCTACTATAATGGAGCCGATTCAAGCTGAATTCTTGCACCAATTAATCCACCATCACAAATTGAGGTTATAATTTTAAATTTATATTTTTCCAATAAATCAGGAGAGAGAGTGTGTATCTTTTTTTGCCAGACATATCTTACAATGTAACAAAATCCGACATCGTTTAGGGAAAAAAGAAAGAAAAAGAAACTATAGGTAAATAAAGAGGAAGATTGATTTCCAAAGTTATATATCTATATTCAACATATACTTTGATATAAATAAGAGAACAACTGGTATTAGATGTTATAACCCGGATTAGAGAAGGCATAATCTAAAGGAAACGTCGGGTTGGCCATCCACCTTCACCATTTGCTGCCCCAACAACAACTGGTTTCATCACACAGTAGCCTGAGTTGGAACAACCACCCACCTTACCTCTCTTGAAATCTTCTTCCACGCCCACTCTTCGCTCCATTTCATGTCTCTCACCTCTCCTCCGAAGATTCTGTCTCTTTATCACAGAACCAAGTTTTTGATTACTTCGATCTTTTCTCCGACTAATCGTCACCGGCACCGCCTCCAATCCCATCAGCTTCGCCACCACTCCTGGTTCGCACCAAATCACAGTTTCGCCACCCAAAGTTGATGGCAAACATGAAGCTTTGTAAAACCTTTCTCTCAATCCATGATCGCAGCAAACCGAGTTCCTTCCATTGATTTTTTCAGGGTTTCGAAACGATGATCGGTACATGGAATCTTTCCCGTCGAGGGAAAAACGAGGGTACTGATTCAATGCATTCCTTGCAGACCGTAGTATGTCGGAGTTGTTGACGCAAGACATCCGACCACCTCGAAAATTCTCACTGTAGTATTCATTCAGTTTTGATTTTCTAGCAAGCTCTTCTTCCAGCTCTAACCTTAAGATCATCTCCTCCAACGTTGTGGGAGGGCTTTGCGCCGTGGTGTTCGAGGCAATAACCGATGGCGGAGCGACCAATTCGGACGAAGTAATAATACCGGCCCCGCCGTGGTCCGTTCGGTTTTGGTTAAGAGTGGAGGTGGAGCCATCACCATTGCAAAAATTACGAATCCCTTTCTTCATCTTGGCCCCAACCGAGTTCTTCAAAAGGAAGAAGGATAGATCTTTCATGGGGTCGATGAACTGTGAGTATTATCACACAGCGTTTGAATTCAATCCAACTTTTTAGCATAAAGAAAAAGTGTATTAAATCGGTTGTTAAAACGTGAATGGATTAAATTTGGAGCGGTTTAGGGTGATATAGTTGGAGATCTACAATAGTAATAAATAGCCTTAAAAGAGATCACATGACAAATGAATTATACATATTGTTTTCACAGGTTTCTTCTCCAACTTCACGAGTTTTAGACATATCAACAAAGCGATGCTTAATTTCTTCTTTATTTGAAGGTGGGTGGTGCATATATAAAAATAATGGGAGATCATTAACTTCTGGAATTACAGTTTGTTAGAAAAAGCCCCTACACTTGATAATGGAAACACAGCTTGTAATATATAAGAGCATTTTAACAAATGATTATACCTTAGGGACTTCACCTCCAAACTCTCAATCATCATTATTCTGTCTTGGAATGTAAGAGGGTTAAATTGCGTTTTGAAACATAGTAATTTGCAAATCAACTTTTTAAGCTTTATAAAGATGGATATTGCATGTATACTGGAAAGGAGAGTAAAAATGGCATGATCCAAATGGTAGAAGCTGGTTATGCTTCATCCTTGGAACTGCAGACGCAAAGGTTAGTGGTTGTTCGCAAGAGATTTTATCCAGTGAAGCACCACCGGATATAGACAAACTAGTAACCAACAAAGAAATCAGAGCTGCTACGTTTTCATTGAATAGTGATAAGAGCCCCGGCACTAATGGATATATATGACTACTTCTTCAAAATTGGTTCAATGTTGCCTGCTTTTAATGTCACTTTGGTGCTTAAATGCCTTAACCCAATCTCTATAAAAGAGTTTCGACCAATATCATACCATTTTGTATTTTATGTGTATAACCATGATTCATGCTAATAGAATTCAAGCTCATCTTCCAGAGGTTGTTAACAAGAACCAAAGTGGTTTTTCATCCCTAACATACACGTGAACAGCCATATGGAGGTAGGATCTTCCAAATATATAGGAAAAACTTAGGAAAAAATTTAGCATGCCTGTGCTGGAAATACAAGTGATGACAGAAATTAAGGGTAAGTTTTGATACTATCACTGAAGATCATGTCTGAGCATCATGGAATTCCCCATGCCCAACCTCTTCATCAATCCAAATAACTTGTACACACAAATAAACAAGTCACATATAAATGCTTTATTATATGTGATTCAGCTCAAATCACCAACTAATTGCAGGTAAATGATTCCCATGGATGCTAAAAACAGAGACTTCAATCTTTTCGTAAATTCTACAAGGAAACCTCTCAAAGTCTAAACCACCCGGCATGGACTTGGATGTTAATATGTCTGCTTTATGCCCAAAATAAGAGGCAAATATAAACTATCATTTCGTATATTATAAGATACCAGTAAAAAAACTAGTCATTTACAAGTCACACAATACAAAGAACAGACGAGCATGCAAATTCTGAAATTCAATCTCGATCTGCTTTGGGCAAAACCCAAATGTTAATCTCGATCTGCTTTGGGCAAAACCCAAATGTTCTACATTTAAAGACCTTAGAAAGTAGAGAGAACCAATCAAATAATCATGAAGAAAACACCAAATGCCAAGTATATAAATACTGAATGAATTGATTAATCCAGGACACAAAAACAAAGAAATCTGATCTTTTTTTATTAGTCAAGGGGTTAACAAGGAGTGAATTTGCAATTGTGATTCTAACTTAATTGGCTTAGCTTCCATTGATAAGGCAGCGACACTCGGGGTTAATGAGGACTGAATTCGCAATGGTGATTCTATCTTATTTGGCTTAGCTTCCTTTGGTAAGACAGCAACACTCGAAACTTGCATGAGTAGAAGGACAATAAACTATATTAACCCAACCGGTGTAATCAGCTAAACTTCAAGTGTGTCATTTTCCCTTATTTGGAAAACAGACAATCATAGCTGAATTGAAATTCTACATTACCTGAAACCTCAACCTACATTCTCTACCAATTTATTAACTCATTCAACCTATGTTATTCGGATTCGTGTGTGAGAGTCAGATTGGGTATATTCCGACAGGAGTATGCCCATTTTCCCCCTAAGTTTTTCCATGTATTTGAATAGTCATTGAAGGATTACATCCCCATACCCATATACCGATATTTGTCGGATAAAAATGCTTCTAACAAAATGAAGAATCTGAGCAACATAGAATCTAACAAAAACCATATTCATTCTACTCGAAGACCAACAGGCATCAGTCCTAAGAGTTAGCTCTTTCCTAGCTACCTTCTAAATAGCCTTAACTTAGCAACACAATCTTTGTCAAAAAGTTTAGTTGACAACAAAAGTATCAGTTTCATAAAAGAATAAAGGGAAACCAAAGTGGATGAGATCCATCTAAAGGAAGGACATCAACTTCACACCATTAAAATAAGAAAAATATCGGAAAAACAACAATATTTGAGAATGATTTTGCCTGATATACACTTTTTCATCTCCAGTCAATCCTAGTCCCATATCCAATAAAGAAGAAATCAATCATATCATATGCATAAATCACTTCATGTCAATTGTTCATTGTTTATCCTATGACATTTGACATCTTAATTCATACTCAACTGTGATAAGAATTTCCACCATATGTGAGGTACGATTCATTCATACTAGTAAAAAAAAAAAATTAAACAACAATGCAGAGAAGGAAATAGTCAAGTTCTTACAAAGGAAGTCGTAGTCCGAGGGTAAGATAAAAGGATTTCGTGGATATTAAGATTCGAATGTCAAACTCATTGTATTCAATTATCTTTGAAAATTGTATGATGGTAATCGTTCCTGTCAATGTTAGTAAGCTGACTCATTTCAGCTGAGCTAATTTATTGTCATCGGATGTGAAAATTCTCAAACATTCCATTCCTATCCTCAACTCAAATCAAGTTTTGTTCAAAAAAATACGAAGGGAAAATTTAGTCCCATATCATCTAGTTCCAAAATATTTGAATAAATTATTAAAAAAAAAAGACAGGAAATAAAACTTCTCCGTGAAATTCTCACCAGAGAGAAAGCCTATGTTTTTCTCCTGAGACGCTTCCTGAGTTTCTTGTATTTATGCTTGTTCATCTTCTTCTTCCTCTTCTTCTTCACACTATCTGCCCATGCTTTTCCGGCATTATCATCCTCAGTTTCTACTTCCTCCTGCTCGACCTCCATGATAGCCATTGTGTCAAACCCAATTGAGCTAACGGGGTTCAATAAATACCCAAACGGGAAACTTGGGTACAACTTCGAGGGTTCAGTAGATTTGTCATTTTCAAGGGAATTTTCAGGTTGGATTAATGAAAAATGGTGAGTTTGTTGAGGGATTAGTGAAGGGCTAACTTTTGAGAGTCGATGTTGGTGTTGTGGGGTTTTGAGAGATAGGATGAATCTTTGAGTTGATTTGTTTTTGAGGAGTTCGTGCATGAGATATGCCATTTTTGCATAGAAGAAAGGTCCAAAGAAGTGAGCCTGACTCTGGAAACTCCAAAAAATAAGTGAAGAAAGTTGGGATTAGGGTAATAATTTTTTGCTGTGATTCTTGAAGGTTTGATTCGAAGAACCCTTAAAGGTTTAAGGATGAAGGCCTGGGGTTTATGAGTCCCAAATCCGACGGATTTTAAAAATAATGCCCCCACGCAGGATCGAACTACGGACCTTCAGTTTACAAGACTGACGCTCTACCACTGAGCTATAGGGGCTAGCTGTTGCCAAATGTTTAATAGGCTATATTAATACAAATGTAATTAATTTAACAAAAGCAAAAAGATTCAAATAAAGAAGAAGCGAGAAGGCAGAAAGCGGATTCACTTGGGCCATGGATGACAATGAAGCTCCCATTTTCGAACCAGTAATCCCTATATTATCCCAAAATATTTCCTTACTTTTGGGTTATTAGAATCAATTTGCTTGATACATTGTTTTTGTTTCCTTGTTTTAAGGATTTAATTAGAGCCATTTTCAAGCACATTTGGATAAAAAGAGCTCAAGGTTTGCAATTCCCTCTCGCCCTTTTCCTCCTCCAGTTTTATTCTCTCTCTTCAAAGATTTAAGGGTTTGTGACTGATTCCCTTCCAGAGCGTGAAAGGAACGGATTCCCAAACACTGAGGCCGGAGATTCCGAGGTACCCTTCCTTTTTCTTTCAATTTTCTCAAATTAAAATTCTTCTGTAAAATCTTTTATTTTGCTTTCTTTTATCCTTTTTGGATTCTTCAATTATAGGTTGGAGCTGGAACATCAAAGAAGAATCGACCCACTTCCGGTAATGTTTTGGATCAACTGAAAATATGATCTGTTGTCACTGAATTTTAAACTCTTTACACTATTCGATTGCAGCTAATACAAATGCCTTGAAGCTGAGTTGTGAACTTCTTCGGATTTTTATCACAGGTTTTTTTTTTTTTGTGGAAAATTTCTTTTTGTTTTAGAACTTTGATTATAATTTTAAAATAAAATAAAACCCCAATTTTGTTTTGAACACAGAGGCTATTCAGCGAGCTGGTACAATTGCTGAAGCTGAGGGTAGTACCATGATTGAACCAACTCATTTAGAAAGGATTCTTCCTCAATTACTTCTGGATTTTTAAGGGTACTTATTAATGAATGCCTTTTTTTTTCTTTTTATGTATGATTGTTGTACAAATGAGGGGAAAAAATCGAAAGCAAATTGTTTAATTTGGCTGTTTTTTTCAACCAATTGGTAAAAATAGAAATTGTTAGAAAATTGAAAAGTACTAGAATGCTATTATGTGGACTTGGGTTTAAGTGTCCTACAAAATTTTCAAGATTTCCGTGTTGTTGAAATTTCTATATCGATGTTGGAATATAGTTGGACATAGGTGTTGGATATTGGTATTTAAAGAAAAATGAAGATCAGAGCAACATAGCTTGAATCTGATGAATTCTGTGTTGCGATTGAAGCTTAGTTGATCAAAATTAAACCTATTGCATTGTGAAGTTGCATAATAGTATATAGGTCACTGTGGTGATTCAGAATGCCATACTTTCCTTTACCCTGTAGTTTGATTTATCTGAAGAATATGTGTACTGGTTTATTTTGATGTTGCATATTTGTTTCTTCTGCTTTACTAATTGACTATTCCCAAAACCACACAAGATACTATAGGTTTCTCATTCATCAAGCAAGTTGGTACTACTTACTAACTTGGCTAATTGTGATCCATAATGTGGAGCAATATCATAAAAAAATCCATGATATTTGGCATTTTATTCTATCTTCTTTATTGATTTTTTAATAGAAAATAAAGCATAGACCTGGAGTTATCTGATTGTAGTTACTAGATGTTGGGATTGTCTTGCCGACAGCTTTGATTGTAGAAAGTTGAAACATTCAACTAGACTGCTAATTGAACTTTATTTGTATCTTAACATCTGACCAGGGTTCAGCTCGCTAACTAATTCGTTGGAACTGATAGACATCAATGCAGTATCTCTACATCAGCTTGTAGGTAGTATTATCGTATTGTTTATTGATTGTGTAGTGGACAAGTAGACTTTATTGGCCTAGTGGTAATTTAGTATCAAGTATATCTTCCAAGTGTTTTATTCCTATGAACTTACTACAGTATTAATGGCTTAATATGACCGAGGTCGATTTTAGTTGACATGACATTTGATTACACAGTGGTGAACCTAAGTAATTGTTTTGATATATTGATAGTGTACAGATCGTGTTCTTGATCTCATCACGCTACGTTTTCTGTTTTCATTCATGAAAAGGGTTTACAGATGAACCTGGGTTCACAGGTAAAAAAGAACGGACCGGCCAGTTCAACCAGGTAGAGACGGTTGAACAATATATTATACTGGAAAATTGACAAACTGACAAACGATTAATAATCGGTAAAACCAGATTCTTGGTGTCGACTTCTTTAAACTAAAAAATATGGACTTTTTATTTTATTTTATGTTGTGGACCTGTTTAACTCAATTTTAAGGTGATTTTATAACCCAAAATTTTAACTAAATTTGATTAATTTGTGCAATAATAATAATGGAATTGGTTTCTTGTTAATATAAATTCTCTTTGAATTTTACCTTTTCAATGCTTGAAAAGCAAAGCTTTTCTTAAAGGAGAGGGAGCTAATGAGAAATTCTGTTCATGTCATGATCGGGAACGTTATTTGCTGCTTTTGTCGGCCAGAAGAAATGATTGATTTAATATGTCATATTCCCATGGGATTAGCACCATTATTTTCAAGATACGGCCGATTTTGCACCAAAGAAGAACATGTTTCACCATCGTATTGCTCCCCCATTGGCGACCCATATGTTCCGATTCAACATTTTCGAGTTGTTCCCTTTACAACAACAAATATGTAAATTTGACCCATGAGATTTCTAATTTAGGTGCACAACCCAAAAGCCAGATAGATTATATTTCTTACAAGCATTACAATTACAGTTACAAAGCATAAGGATCATATGTTGGAAAGAGAAAACATGTTGCATAAACTAAAATTTATTCAAATATTCTTGATCTTCTTGCATCATCGTGATCTGACATTAATTATTGGCTTGACTCTTCGCTCTTGATTTGAGACAACATGCATCTCACATCCTTGCTACTAGGCCTCTCCTTTGGATCATCCAAAGTACAAAAGTAGGCGATTTTCAGGACCAAAACAATCTGTTCATCATGCCCTTTTCCCTGAAGTTTAGGATCGATAGCTTGGATGGCGTTGTTCGAAACCATGATGTTTCTCATCCATTTCACCAAGCTCATTTCATCAGTGAATTGAAAGAACTCATCGGATGGAAGCTTTCCCATCACTAGAACACCCAGTATAACCCCGAAGCTATAGATATCGCACTTATCAGTGAACTTGAGTGTTTGATGATACTCCGGTGCTATATATCCCACTGTTCCGGCCACATTTGAAGTGGTTACATGGGTGTTTGCATCGGGCATGGCTTTGGCAAGCCCGAAATCCGCAATTCTAGCTTCCATATCATCATCCAGAAGAATGTTTCCAGGTTTCAGATCTCTGTGAATGATACGGGGACTATGATGCATGTGGAGATATTCCAGCCCTGCCGCAATTCCGGCGGCGATCTTGTGGCGAGCGGGCCAATCAAGCTCCCTTGTACCATCTGAAACTTGTTGCAAGAGATCTTGTAAGCTTCCATTCTTCATGTACTCGTACACAAGGTAATGACAGTCGGGTCGAGAAACGTGAGCCAACAAAGAAAGAAGATTCCGATGGCGGATATGACCGACAGTGGTGATCTCCGATCGGATTTGGCGCATTTTCTTGTTCAGAAGCTTGCTATCTTCATCAGTCAATTCAGTTGCATCTTTTGGAGGCTGAATAATCTTCTTAATAGCAATCATTTTGCCATCACTTCCTGGCAATTCAGCCTTGTAAACTTCCCCACACCCTCCTTTGCCTATGATCTCTAGTGAATCCAACCCATCATCTTTCTCTAGAAATGCTAAATCTTCAGCTTTCTTTATCAATGGACTGAATATGGATGGACCTGAGTCGCTGCCTCTTCCTCTAACAGTTTCAATCACCAGCTTAAACATCACTGAGAAGACAAACCCAGATAAACTGCCAGCTGTCCCTCCAGCGAGGAACCCCAAAATCCATCCCATTAGTTTCCTGATACTTTTTTTGTGTTTGTGTTTAGGTGATGATACTGGAGTAGGGGCGGGGGCTTCACTGCTTCCATATGGTGATGGAGCTGAAGCTGGACCTCCATTATTGCTTGTTAAGTTCCTTGTCTCGGCAAAAACGTACCGTTTGGGGTACCTGGACACTGCTGCTTCATCAGCTTTGCTCATCAATGGAGCTGAACCTTCAAGGAAACTGTTCCCGGAGAAGTCGAAGAATCGAAGGTTTCGAAATGAACGTATGGATGGTGGGATTTTCCCGGAAAATTGATTGTTTGCAAGGGAAAGGCTTTCCAGGTTGGGAAAATGCTTCAGGAAACTCAAGTCGCCGGTAAACTTATTGAAGGACAGATCGAGAACTCGAAGACGGATCAAAGAAGACAAATTCGATGGTATCTCACCATCAAACATATTGTTTTTGAGGTCAAGAACTTCAAGTTTTTTACAGTCAACGATTTGGGCGGGGATTTGATCAGCAATATTGTTGTGAGAAACAGTTAGCTCTTTGAGCTCAGTAAGCTTCCCGATTTCAGGAGACAGAAACCCATCCAACCCTTTGGACTTGAATACGAGCCTGGTGATTTTAAGAACGTAAGTTTCGTTGTGGGTGAGCCTTCGCTCACAGAAAACTCCGGCCGCGGTACAAGGATTAGTGGAAGGGAATCGTTGAGCGTTGATGCCAAGGTTTTTAACGATGGTGGAAAGAGCTTTCAAGTCTGAATGGTGGAGAGTTAGCCTTGCATGGGAGATGAGGAAGAGAGAGAGGAGAGTGAAGAAGAGGAGGTGGGGGTGGCGATTGGCGGGAGAGAATGCCATTGTTGTGGCGGAGGGATGTGAAGGAAGGTTTGGATATTTAATTAGTTCATAATTAAATAGAACTAATATTGATGGTTAGTGTTGACTGGGCCTTTCGTTTTTTCGCAAGAAAATAATTATGTTATTTGATGGCCACATAGTGCTTTTTGTCATTTGCTCTCTTTTTTCCAAATGTAATATTTAGGTCAGTTTTTGTAATTTCTTTGAACGTGCATGATATATCCTCAAACTAATATGTTCATATTGATGTTTAAAGTGAAGTATGGAACCAAAGCAGACGCTACAACTGGTTGTTTTTCTCCATCGTTTACCCCACGCCATGAGCGAAACTTCAAAGAAATATACAAGTCAACTCTGGCTGAGTCAGTCAAGTCAACCCAACGAGTCTTTAAGTCTTCCTTTTATTTTTAGCCCTTAGATCTTCTTTCTTCTTTTTCTTCAGTGCTGTCCTGAAGTCGACACTCCTCAATGTTATTAAAATCTTTCCAGTTCCACAACCATAGACACCCATTTCACCAAAATCAACTATTTATCAATATTCTATTTGGTTTTATTTATCCAAATAAGCAAATAAAATGCACAATACTAATCTATACTAGCCTTTAACCTATGCAATAACCTAATGCCTCAAGCTAAACAAATTGATTCTAGTGTTTGTTGTTAAATCACCATATTCTACATTATTATTGGGTCCAAGTTACGAAATGTTACATTTGTTGTCAGAACAACTACGATCAATTATAATTCAATTTTAACTATTTACACATGCTATTAAGTATATTACACATTCACAATGTAACACCCCCTAATCCTATACCGTCACTGGAACAGGGTTACGGAGCATTACCGGATATATCAAACAAATTACAAATAACTCATAAATAATTAACATACAAAGTATAAATTTAATCATTAAGTCCTTATAATCGACCCTCGAGACCCAAAACACGTATTAGAAGTGGATCAGGACTTATCCAGGTTCTCGAAGAATTTTCATAAATTTTAAAAAAAAATTTAACTCAATATAATCTCCTTCATAAACATCTAACATTCTCTGCAATTTCAAACCAAAACCAATCCAATACCAATGATATAACCAATTCAATTCATACATGTAAACATCTAAAACATATCAAGATCAATACTAGAATTTACTATATGATCATTCATACCATTATTCAAATTAAATTAAAAGTTCTATTCAATTACCAATTCAAACATAATGTTATATATATACCATTTCATTTATTTAATCTTTCATTTACCAATTTAAATCATCACATATTATCCTTACAATCCAAAACCACATTAACTCAAAATACAACTTAGGTACATGCCACATATACCAAAATAAAATATACATCACCAAGGTTGCTGAGATCGGGATTGGTTGAATGCTGGACCAGATTTTGACTCCTACTGACCTGCGCACGGAAAATAATTGTACGTTGAGTATAGACATACTCGGTTGTATTACTGTAATTCAAACTATAATAACAATAATGAAATATAAATATTAAACATATACCAATTGAATTTTTTCAAATATTAACTCATTCTTAAACTTCATTCGTTAATAATAGTAACACAATTTCAACTATTTATCAATTTCAATCAAATATCATAGACTTCAATTTTCTTCACAACATCAACGTTTAGTTCATGCCTTCCACTTCCAATCTCAATTTCAATCCACAATTTATATTTCTCATTTCAGTTTTTCACCCTATTAACAGACCCGCACTTTGGCGGATACACGGATCCAACCAAACACACCAGAATGACACCCAGTGCCTCATCAGATAGTTCAAAGCAAAGTTGACACCCAGTGTCTCATCGGCCTAGCCGAAGTAAAGTGGTACCTAGCACCTCATCGAATCTCTCCAAAGTACAATAGTGACATCCAATGTCTCATTAACTCGAGGTCGAAGTATCCCTGAACACTTCCAATCCTATGGCATGCCAACTATATCCGACTCAGCCCGACTAGTTAATAGGGTTTCTGTATCACATATAAATCTCAAATCAGTTACAATTTCTCACATTTTCAATTCAATCATTTTCCACTTTTCAATCAAATTTTCAATTCACATATTCATAATTCAATACACTTTCTCAATTCAAAATGCATTTCAATTATTCACATATAATCACAATTCAATTTAATTTCATACAATTCAATACTAATACTTACTATGCATATCAACTTAAAATTCAATAA
The DNA here is from genome assembly GCF_007990345.1 of Gossypium hirsutum. Lineage (NCBI taxonomy): Eukaryota > Viridiplantae > Streptophyta > Magnoliopsida > Malvales > Malvaceae > Gossypium > Gossypium hirsutum. Next base: position 99,489,634 of record NC_053435.1, on the reverse strand, counting down.
TTAATAATAATTAAATTCGAATTATAGTAATGCCAACATGTATTTCTCATTCAATTCAATAAAATTACTTACCTCAATATTTACTTACTTTAAAATAAATAAATCTAAACTTAATACTTAATAATAAATAACTTGAATTATAGTAATACAAACCCGAATTTGTTCGATTACTCCTCGACAACTTTTTCCTTTCCTTTCGGTACCGATACCTCGGGTTCTTTGCTAGCTACGAAAATAATAATTTTCACTATTAATTACAACATTAAATTATAATAAATAATTAAATTTTATTCAATTCCTACTTATTTTCAATTTAATCCTAACTAAGTTTACTTACTTTTCTAACTTAAATTCATACTTCTTTTCTACTTAATTTCTTGCCATATGAAACTCAACTATTCAATATTTATAATAAACCCTAATTTAAAATTTCTTTCAATTTAATCCCTCTATCACAAGACTTATAGCTTCTTTTACAATTTTATCCCTTTATCAATTCTAACTTGAAATTCATTTAATTAAATCCCTAATTCACTATTTTGTTCAACATGAACTATATTCAAAAACCTCAAAACTTCCAAAACCTTAACTTAATTTCATCAAAACTTTGTTCTAAAGCTTTAAAAACATCAAATTTAAGAGAAAAGGGCTTAATTGACTTACCAATTTAAACTCCAAACTTTAAAAACTCTATTTCCCCTTTTTCTTTCTTCTTACTTTCGAAAGTCTCTGTTCTTTCTTTCCTTTTGTTTCTTTCTTTTCTTTATATAATAATAATAATAATAATAATAAATATCTATTTAAATATAAATATTTAGATTACAATTGTCACCATTTAATTTGTTAATAATACAAAAATCTTATAATATAATTATTTAATTAATAAATATCTTTTAACTTAATAATAATAAACAATAAATATCTATTTACTAATTAGATATAAATATTACAAATGTATGTATTTTTATTAATACACTTGTACTAAATCATCACCTTTCATTTGTCATGATTTTATTTATTTTATGTAATTTAATATAAAAATCTATTTACTTAAATAATAAGTAATTAAATAAATATATTACAATTGTATAAATATATGCATTACATATGTATCATTTAATCACCATACACTTGTCTATTTCCAATTTATTTCATAATATATCAATAATATTTAATATAAATTATAATTTAATAAAATAATACTAATAAATAATAAATATCTATTTACTTAAATTACAAGAAAATACATTAGTATTTTACAATTGCCCACATGTATTTATTACACATGTAATTTATTCACACTATACATATGTCAATTATTTAGTTATTTATAATAATATAATATAATATAATATAATTTATATAATTTAAAATATGATCTAATAATATAATTTAATATTTAACCAACATAAAAATCTAAGATTTTTATGCACATTTCAGCCTCTTTCATTGAAATAGGCTTAATTGCCTATTTAGTCCCTTTTATTTTCTTTTAATCTATAATTCAATTTTTATCTTTTATTCAATTTAATTCTTTTTCCTAATTACTATTAATTAAGCTAAATTTACTCAATTAAAACCTAATTAGACACACTACTAGACTCATAGGTATTTCTAATAATTATTTACATGTTCGGTTTATTGAGACAGAGGCCCGATAATGTACTTTTTCGATGCCCATGCATTTTGGGTCATTACACACAATATGTTTTACAATCATAATCGAGTCTTATACGAGCTTATGAAAACTCTTTTAATAACCCAATGTAGCGACTTCGGGAGTTCCAGGTCGCGGCGTAACTCACTTCTTTCCCGTCGTCACGACGTTAAGAATTCTACATCTTTACGTGATTGACTGTTTTCAAAAGGCTCACATGGTAGCAATTCACAATGGCCTAGTAATAGCCAATTTTCCACATCTACTCACTTGAAACTAAAATCACACTACCAAACACTTAATAAACTACCATAATTGTATGGTCATCAAATTCAACAACGTAACCATTCAACATTCAAAACTGACCATAATGCGCAAGACAATTTCAACTTTAGAACCATTTAAACTATAGATCATATATGCATTTGAAAAATTAACATTTCATAAACATAAATTTCAATTGACATTTACCTATTCAATATTCCAAGAGATCATATACATTACAAAAACCGATTCAAAACCTAGGTCCATGCCATTTATAAAAAAAACATAAGGAGACTATACAAACTTTGTTGAGTCGAGGGCTGCAGATTGAATGCTGAATCACTTCTCGAAACTTCAAAATCCACCTATACATGCGCATGGAATAAAAACGATCTGGAACTGTAGGTACATGTTGAATGTAAAATGAATGTTGAATTTGAGCATTTATCATGTTTTCAATTTCTAAGTTTTCATGAGGGCAACTATTCCTAAAGTTTCCTATTTTTCCACATCGAATGTAGATTTTGCAAATGCGTTCATAGCGGAAGTCAATCTACTTCTTGACGCCACCCTCTAGCTGGATAGTGCAACCTACGATAAGAGACCTCCAAAGATATTATCAACACAGACCCTTAGGCAGTGGATGTTGCATGGGTGACTATCATTTCACCTACTTGAAGTATGTCACTTGCAACTTACCCTAATTAGGTGCAATTGAAGACTTGAGATATTCTACCGATAAGCCCCAAATTTGGATCTAGATAGGGAGCGATGTGAAAAGATCAAAGTTAAGGTATGTGTTGGGAATCTATCTTCCTATCATTAGAAGGGTCTCATCAACAATTAAGGGCCCTCTTAATAGATGAACATTGGTTTAGACCATATAGTCAAAGCGAAGGAAACAAACACATTGTCATTTGAGGAGATTGTCATATGACCTTAGATATTCCAATTTTTTTTAATAGCCTTTAAAGGATTAGAAGAAAAGTTAATTGTAGTCATGGATATTTTCAATGAGGAAAATGTTCCAATAGGTTTTGTTGTCTTCCAACTCACGTCTGCTAAAGGCGAAATTGGATCTCTTCGTACCAAAGCATTATCTAGGGATGAACTTTACCTGAATAAACTGTTGCATATTGTTATACTCATTAGAAGAGATATTTAACTTTATGCTCTTATACCAATTTTAATCACGAAGGGGATTTTTGCTCATGTAGGTTTAAAAGAGTTAAAAAGGATGGATTTGGGTTTATGACAAAGCGAAAACGAATGTGAAGAGAATGGGGCAAGGGAAGTGTTGCATGCATATTTAAAAGGGGAAATGATGATGGAGGAAACATAATTGGATATTTTTGCCACTTAAAATGATGAAGGCTCATGTTTGGGATTGTAATAGATTTAAGGAAACAAAGGGTGATGCCCAATCCAAATGACATGTATCAAGGCATCATAAGGAAAAAGAAAAAGTAAGAATAGTAAAATAAATCGTCTAGGTAATGATTAAGGGGGAAAACAAAGCATAGGCGATTATGAAGTTGAGTCCAATGACAATTAGGTAGACAATAATTTTGGGAAGAGGAAAAGAATCCAAGTGGTAAGGGTAGATAGAGAGTGAGTGAGTGAGTAAGGGAGGGAGAGAGAGAGAGAGATTGAGGTAAAAATTAATTGTCAAAAAAACAACTAGAGCACTTAAGGGGATAACTCTAAGAGAAAAGCTCTTCTAGAGAGAGGAAGAAAGTATCCATTAGACTAATGTCTAGGTCGGCTTTTTATGGAATAATATAGAAAAAAATATTTACCTAAATAATATACAAATTTTTATTTACATGAATAATATGGATTTGTATTGAGGATTCCCAAATTCTCATGTTGACTGGTAATTTGGGGTGAAGTCGATGTAATTATATCTAAATCAAACATAGCAGAAGGTAACTTGCTTTGGAAAACCAAATCTCCAAGTGCCACTTTTTTCCTTATTTTATCTCATTGTTCAAATTTTTTATAAATAAAAAATTAGTAAATATCTAAAATAAAAAAAAATTGAGTGAGTATCAAAATCAAATATATGAAAATGATCATTTTTCTAATTTTGATAAATAAAAAAAATTAATAATATGTTTAACCTTTTATTAAAAAAATTCATTTACCAAAATTTAAAATAAAAATGTGATAAATTTCATATATGTGATTTTGATACTCACCAATTTTTTTGGTATAATTATTTATTTGGTTCTTCAACTTTACAAAAAAAACTCATATTAGCTCTCCATTTACTTTTTTTTTCTTTTTTAACCTTTGAACTTGCATTGTTTGTCAAATCACCTAAAAGTTAACAGGCAATAACTTTTCCATCCATTTCGGGTAGTAAAAATGAAATCCCTCCTACAAATTCCTCACCCAAACACCTCTAAGGGACATGAGAAATCATCTTAATCTTGTGGTTTTTTTTCTAATAGCAAAATACTAAATGATAGTCCTTTTTAAAGTTATCATATCTTATAATATTTTTGTTTTAATTGATTACAAATAGAAATAAAATTAATATATTTATTAACCTTAAGAATAATTTTAGCAATTTTTTTTTTCAAATAAGAAAATAGGCCTAAAAATTTTTCAGTATTGTTGGGGCCAACAGGATTCGGTCCCAAATGAATGGGGCGAAGGCCCAAATAATGAAGGAAATGAAAATATCAAATTGAAAGCCGCTTAGCATCACGAGAAACATCTATCAGATCAGTAAAATAGTTGAGAAATTGAAGTTGACCGAGAGAGCAGAGCCCTACAAGTGTGAATTAGGATTAGCACTGAAAATATATGTTGAGATGGAAAGGCCGAGAAACTGTACGAAGAATTTTAAAAAATGATGAATCTATCCTCCACAATGAATGCCTATGGATGCCGCTATTGCGTGTCACCATTAAAGCAACTCTTACACACCACTAATCACCATCTCCGTTTTCGACCATGCTCTCCTTCCTTATTCTCTTCTTCATTTAACAATCTTAAGCTCCCCAACTTTAATCTTCTTCTCACTTCTAACTCTTTCTTCTTCACCATGGAGGTATCCCTCTCTCCCTCTCTGGCTTTATCATTTTTGCTTTCTGGGTTATTTAATGTGATCATGTTGGAAGTGGGTTTTTCAAGAAATGATGACCTTGGTATAGAGTTTTTATTGAGTTTTATTATAGTTTGTTTTTGGTGTTTGAAAGCTATGAATTGAAGGGACAGTTTTGAGGATTATATAAGCAATGATTATCAATGAATTGTAAACAGAACCTGGTTAAAGAGTCTAAAGACCTATGCTTATATGTGGAAGGCACATTTGAGTGGTGGAGTTGTTGGGATTGTTGACTGCAACCTTTAATGGACTTGTATACCCATGATGCTCATGAATGACACAGCTTTTGATTCGGTGGTAAAAGTAGAGGAGAAGTTGTTCATTGAGTTGGGCTGTTCTTTTGTTCAATTCAAATGAGTTAGATTCAGTGCATAACCCTTGTCTTGATAATTTGTAGCACTTGTGGGATCGAAGTGGGATGAACACTAACAAGAAAATGGTGGAGCATTTGCAGCAGTATGGGGTGATTTCATCCGAGAAAGTTGCTCGAGTAATGGAGACTATCGATAGGGCGTTATTTGTACCAGATAAGACCCCAGCTTATGCTGACTGTCCGCAGGAAATAGGTTACAATGCTACCATTTCTGCACCTCATATGCATGCTACCTGCCTTCAATTATTGGAGGAAAAATTGCAGCCTGGCATGCATGCTCTAGATGTTGGCTCAGGTCCTTTTTGCAACTCCACGCTTTTTTCACTAAATCTTTTTTTTTTTTTGAATCTGAGTAACTTACGCAATATCTTTTTGTAAAACCATCAGCAATCCATTCACGAATGGTTTATGACTTTTGAGGCAAAAAAGAGGGGCATTAAATGTGGGGAGTTGGGGTTTTTGGGAGGATCATTGAAAAGAGTTATTACTGTCATTGTATGCAGTCTCTATCAACTTTAGCATCTCTAATTTCTTTGTTCTGTAGGAACTGGCTACTTGACTGCTTGCTTTGCAATGATGGTTGGACCACAGGGTCGAGCCATCGGTGTTGAACACATTCCCGAACTGGTTGCTTCTTCCGTAAACAATATTGAAAAATCTGCTGCAGCTCCATTGTTGAAAAAAGGCTCTCTTTCGATGCATGTTGGCGGTATGTACTTATCAGGAACTTGCAGTATTTTGACAGACTGTGCTCTAAACTAAACTGTAATTCGAATTCTCAACCTAGGCATTGCATCTCTTGGTTCGAGACTGGATCTTTTCATAAAGAATTCATTTATACCTTGTCATGGCTACAAATTGGATCATCTAAATCTGTTTGTGACTCCATGTTTCATTGAATGCTTATGAACTGATTTTGTTTATATAGATGGAAGGGAAGGTTGGCCAGAATGTGCACCCTATGATGCTATACATGTCGGGGCAGCAGCACCTGAAATGCCTCAGGCACTCCTCGATCAATTAAAGCCGGGTGGCAGGATGGTGATTCCTGTAGGAAATATATTCCAAGATTTGAAAGTAGTTGACAAAAATCCGGATGGCTCGATTAGCATCCGAAGCGAGAGTTCTGTCCGGTATGTTCCTTTGACGAGTCGTGATGCTCAGTTGCAGAGTTAATGGAATTCGGGAAATGCATCAATTGGCTTAAAGCTTGTTTGAAACTTTATCCATTGTGCTGCAGAATGCTTGTAGTTTAATGGTTCATTTTCCAGAATGCTAGGAATATATCCCCATTATGGGATGAGTATGTTTACTGTTTCATTTTTTATGTTTTCTTTTGTTCGGATATAAATATTTTAATAACATCTCCCGAAATTATCTAAAACTGACTTGAAGAACACAGTACAACTCGCATTTCTCATATATTTAAGGACAAAATAGATTTACAAAGAATTTGTTACTAAGATTGCTTAAAAGAATTAAGAGAAATCTGCATGGAAGTTTTGTCATTTGACATGGTAAATGATACCTCAATATATAAACTCAATATCTCTAAAATTGCAATCACCTGTTAGATCAAGTGTCAATAATCCATTCTCAGAATTGTATATGAATTCCTCTTCTTCCATATCCACAATACAAGAACTTGGTTTCAAGCTTGTATAGACTCCAAATCTGCCACACCCTCGAACTTTGATTTTGATTATGAACTCTGAAGAATTTTTCATGTTTTCATCAATGGATTCCACTGCTCCTCCTGAATTGTACATGTCAAGCAATCCTATGGGGGCAAAATGAACACCCTCACCCGATACCTGTTTGACATCGTTTTAAAGATTACTACAGATGTCAGATATTTCAAGAAAAAGAAAAAGAGTGGTGGATGGATTTTGCTCACTCTGATTGGGGAAATGGTAAATGTTTCACATTTAAGAGTGGCCAATGTCACTTTAATATTTCCATTCATTGGCAATCTGGAGAGAGATCCTGCAGTTGAAAAAGAAAAGGTTAATATATATGTGTGCGCCTGTGCTTTAATTTCAGATTCAGCTTAAAGGTTAACCTGAATTGAAGGCATATACTGCAAAATCTCCATTCCAGTTTTCCCCTGCAACATCTTCAATGAACTCGACATCACAGGGACTAACGTTGCCTGAAATGACCAAAGGTGTGCTTGGCATGTCTTTGATTGTTTGTTTCAATGGCCAACTTCCTGCTCCTTGGCAGTTGAAAACACCCACCACTCCACTTAATTTGTTCAAGTTCCATATCTTCAGAAGACTGCAAATCACTTCATATTTGTTGGTATATATATATTGAAAGCAAAATCTGTAATAAGTTTTCAGCATTTTCTTCTACCTTTTGCCATCCATGACAGGGTCTCTGAATAAACAATCTCGAGTGGGACGACCAGCATGTTTAGCTCTTAGAACCGATCCATCAGGCAATACCAGCTTTCTTAGGATCTCAAAATCATGATTGCCTGGCTTGTCACTGTGATAATAAGTGGAGAAATTATAACAATGTTCCTATTCTCAAACATAACAAGAACAAAAAATTATCAAATAGTTGTGGCTAACCTTACATACACTGCACAACCCCCTATTGCCCTTGCGATACCATGGAATTCAGCTGTGTCATGTTTGCTCTGCAATAAACAAGAAAACGAACACTAGGAGTTGGGTTGTGCCATGTGATAAGCGAGAAGAAGTCTTCTATGTGATCCAGGGTAGAAGATAGGGGATACTGAAGGGATTGCAGGTATTGGGATTCTAAGCCCGAAACTACTGGATGGCACAGTTTAAGTCCTGAGGGTGATTATATGAACTAACTGGGTTAAACCCGGAGTTCTGAATGTGATTCAGATGTTAAATGTGCATTCAAATAAAAGTTTCCATGCAAAAGAAAAACAGCATACATGGAACATGTCCCAATCTGGCACCACAATCTCCCCAAGAAGTAGACTGTTAAAAGCAACAGATGCGATATGTAGGGTCTGAAATGTTGGCTCTCGTGGCATGAAATCTTCCGATGCTCTTGCAACCGCGCTGGTTTTCCAACTGAAAATCATACAAACATTTTATTATCAGTACTTACATTCAACTTAGCAACTTGGGAAATATTTTGATTTGATGATATAATTTTACCTATAAATTGAGTCTGAATTATGACTCATACAACATATCAGATTATTATCTTTGAAGTTTCTTGATGTAGATTGTTCGAGTGCTTGTTGATATCGTCTAGTCAGTAAAACTCATCCACCGAAGCCAGAACCTAAGGTCTCTATGAAATTCTGGGCATCTACCTTGACTCCATCGACGCCGTTGCTGGAGAGATAGCTATGGAGATCATTGTAGAAATCAAAGATTTTCTGAGGGTCGATGATCCCCACACCATACTTCTCCAAGCTGTCCGGAATAATGTCTCTCAAGTTCCCTATATTACCAGGTGATTGGATTGGATAAACAATCTTTGGATTGTATTTTTTCATTGTTTCAGATGATGGAAGTACACCTCCCCAATAGCCAGTTAAAGCATGCCAGACGTATACATACCTGCATGCATTAACATGTAAGTTTCATCATAAAAATACTGCAAAAAACAGCATAAATCCTGTGTTAGTCAGACTTAGGGTGAGTGCCAGACTTGGGTACTTCCAGGGAAAATGAAGAGTTGTAGTAACATAGCAATAGAATATTATTAATAGAGAAGTTTTCATCTCCAGAATTGAAACCTTACTTTAACCCAAATTTTCCTTTGATCATGTTGATGAATTCATGGAGATTGTTGCACCAGGCATCCGATTCCGAACTTTTGAATTTGCTGTTTTCTTTGATATCTACTAATCTAGTTGCAAACCTTACAGAGAAGAAAAGCAGCAAGAAGCATGATTAATAAAGCAAGGCTCAAGCTCGGTACATATTCAAATACGGGTAAGGTGGTATGAGCCTTCAAATATATGAAAAAATGTATCCAACACTCATCTCGAGTCTGGGCACATTAGCATTACTGACTGTGTCCCTTCAATGAGTGGTTCTCCTTCTTTTTGGAACTCGTTTACAGTATCTTGTCATCCATCATCAATGATTAGGTACCTTGGAGAACAGCCTCCATCTGAGAAACTGCCCAAGTTACAGAACAAAGATTATATGTTGTATGAGGTGTTGTTCCAATAGGGTCGGAAGCGTGTAAATTATTGTACTAAAAAATCACACAAAGTTCAATTCCCAGGGAAGAGAGGTGGATCATATGGATCTCTTAAATACCAAGTCTTTCCTTAGACAGAATATCCCTTCTATAGTAATTTAATAGCACAATTAAATACTACTATTATACCCTCAAATATTGAAAGAAAAATAGGACAAGAAAGAACACAAGAGTTTTAACGAGGTTCGGTAAATTATACCTACGTCCTCGGGCACTAACACCAGATGATAACTTTACTATCTTCAAAGTATTACAAACAAATAGAATTCCTTAAGAATTCTCAAATGAGAGAAGAGAGAAAACTAAAAGAGAAAGATTGGTTGGGATGAATTGAAATGAGAAATGAGAAGGCCTATTTATAGTTGAGGTTTAAGGACCAAACAATAAATAGCCCATTATCTCAAGGACCAAAAAAAAATTATCCCATGCCACTTTTTCAAAGTCAACTTTAGGGTGCTAAACTTGCACCACTTTGTATTGTTTGCCATTAATGTTGTCTCCCATTAATGTTAACAATCTCCACCTTGAAGATTTGATTAGGATAATCACATCTTCACACACTTCCTTCAACTCCCCAAATTCGATAAAGCTATTTTTGTAGTGCCTACAAATGCACTCTCGAGCGCCATACACCTGAAGGTGCTCAAATTCTTAGGATGTTAATCTAGTTCAAACAATGATTAAACTTGATTGTTATTACCACCTTGGTCATCATATCTGCGGGATTATCTGCTGTCGGAATCTTCTGAAGTAGAATTTTTCCTTTTTCAAAGACTTCCCGCACAAAGTGATATCTTACGTCGATATGCTTGGTTCTTGAATGATAGACTTGATTTTTCGCTAAATGAATAGCGCTCTGACTGTCACAATATAAACTTATGTGACTTTGAACAACTCCTAAGTCTTTCAACAATCCATTAAGCCAAATAGCCTCCTTAACAGCTTCTGTAACTGCCATATATTCTGCCTCTGTAGTAGACACAGCTACTGTAGACTGTAAGGTAGACTTCCAACTCACTGGGGCTTTCGCAAGAGTAAACAGATACCCCGTAGTTGAACGACGTTTATCTAAATCACCAGCAAAGTCAGAATCAACATATCCAACTACAAACTGACCAAGTGCTTCATCCTGTTCAAAAATTAAACCAACATCTACGGTTTTTCGAAGATACCGTAGAATCCATTTCACAGCTTGCCAATGTCCTTTTCCAGGATCATGCATATACCTACTCACAACTCCAACAGCTTGTGAAATGTCAGGCCTCGTACACACCATCGCATACATCAAACTCCCAACTGCATTAGCATATGGGACTTTCGCTATATATTCTCTTTCATCTTCAGTCTTCAGAGATAATTGAGCACTAAGTTTCAAATGAGAAGCAAGTGGGGTACTTACATGTTTTGTGTTTTCATTTACACCAAAACATTGTAATACCTTTTTCAGATATTGCTTCTGATTTAAACAGAGCTTGCCTCTCGGTCTATCTTTACTTATCTCCATGCCGAGAATCTTCTTGGCCTCACCTAGATATTTCATCTCGAACTCTTGATTCAACTGAGCCTTCAGCTTATCTATCTCATTTTGGCTTTTCGAAGCGATTAACATATCATCAACATACAAGAGTAGATAAATGAAAGATCCGTCATGCAGCTTCTGCAAATATACACAATTGTCATATTTGCTTCTTGTGTACTTCTGCCTTCTCATAAAGCTATCAAATCGCTTGTACCACTGCCTCGGGGATTGCTTCAATCCATATAGCGATTTGTTCAGCTTACAAACCCAATTTCTACCACCAGCATCTGTGTATCCTTCGGGCTGAGTCATATAGATCTCCTCTTCTAACTCACCATGCAAGAAAGCCGTCTTAACATCAAGTTAACCTAGCTCCAAATTCAACTGTGCTACCAAGGCCAACAAAATTCTAATGGAGGAATGCTTCACAACAGGGGAAAATACATCATTGTAGTCAATTCCTCCTTCTGAGCGTAGCCTTTAGCTACCAATCTTGTCTTGTAGCGAATATCCTTCTTACTAGGAGATCCATCTTTCTTTGCGAATACCCACTTGCATCTGATTGCCCTTTTACCTTTCGGTAATTGCGCCAACTCCCAAGTATTGTTCTTCCGGAGAGACTGCATTTCTTCATCCATGGCGCTTTTCCATTTATCACTTTCTAAGCTTTGCATTACTTTTTGATAAGTGATAGGAATATCATCAACAACGGGAAGGGCGTAGGCCACCATATCAGTAAATCGAGCAGGTTTACGAATTTCTCTCCATGGCCTTGCAACTGCAACTGGTTCTGGTGTACTTAGTGGTTCTTGGGTCAGAACCTCTTCAACCTCTAATTCCTCCATTGTGGCTGGAGAATTAGACTTATTAACTGGGCAAATCCCCATCTGCTCAAACTCCACTTGTTTTGGAGTACACTCCACCTGCTGTGGAGTATTGCTCGTCTGAATATCTTTATCTGCTACCTTTTTCAATGTGGCAGATTCATCAAAGGTAACATCTCTGCTACAGATCATTTTCTTTGTGCTTAAGCACCAAAGACGAAATCCCTTCACTCCAGAAGTGATTCCCATAAAGAGAGCTTTCTTTGCCCTCGGATCTAACTTTGACTCCTTCACATGGTAATATGCAGTGGTTCCAAACACATGTAAGGAATCATAATCTGTAGCCGGTTTTCCAAACCATACCTCCATAGGAGTTTTTCTTTCTAATGCAGATGATGGCAAACGATTAACAAGATGGCCAGCGTATGTCACAGCCTCAGCCCAAAATTACTTGCCCAACCCAGCATTGGACAACATACATCGAACTTTCTCCAGCAATGTTCGATTCATACGCTCTGCCAATCCATTCTGCTGTGGTGTATCCCTAACTGTGAAGTGTCGAACAATACCATACTCTTGGCACACATCGAAGAACGGATCACTTTTATATTCCCCTCCATTGTTCGTCCTAAGCCGCTTGATTTTCTTGCCAGTCTGGTTTTCGATCATAGTTTTCCATTTAAGAAAAACTTTAAGCACTTCATCCTTAGTTCTCATGGTATACACCCAAACTCTTCTGGAAAAGTCATCAACAAAAGTAACAAAGTAGTGTTTTCCTCCCAGTGAAGGTGTCTTGGAAGGCCCCCACACATCTGAGTGAACATATTCCAAAATACCTTTTGTATTATGGATAGCAGTACCGAATTTCACTCTCTTTTGCTTTCCCAAAACACAATGCTCGCAAAATTTTAATTTGCAAGCCTTTGCACCTTTCAACAATCCTTGCTTTGCCAGAATTTGCAAGGATTTTTCGCTGGCATGTCCCAACTTCATATGCCACAACTGCATTGAGTCCAATTCTTTGTTGCCGGAAGCTGTAGCGACTGCTCCAATAACTGTACTACCTTGGTAGTAATACAAGTTATTTTTCCTGATGCCATTCAATATCACAAGTGCGCCAGATGTCACTTTCAAAATCCCATCTCTCATAGTAACAACTGAACCATTGGATTCCAAGGCTCCCAATGAGATGAGATTTTTCTTCAAACTGGGCACGTACCGAACATCAGTCAGAACTCTGGTTGATCCATCTTGATTCTTTAATTGGATTGAACCTATCCCAACAGTTTTACAGGCATTGTCATTGCCCATATAAACAACTCCTCCATTTAGTTCTACTAAATCAGAGAACCACTCCCGGTTAGGGGACATATGATAGGTACAACCCGAATCCAATATCCACTCATCTGAATGGAACGACGATGATAATGCAACCAGTGATAGTTCAGAGTCACTAGTATCATGCTTAGCAACACAAGCATCTACAGCAGCTTTTCCCTTATTCTTCAGCTTTGGACAATTTTTCTTCCAGTGGCCTTTCTCATGACAAAAAGCACATTCATCTTTCCCGAGTCTGGACTTTGACTTTGATCTCCCCTTTTGAGTTTTCTTCCGAGTGTATGAACGACCTCGGACTACTAAAGCTTCTGAATCTCTGATTGAGTTTTTCTGTTTGTCCTCCTTTCTCTGTTCATAACTGTATAAGGCCGCACAGACTTCGCTCAGAGATATATCACTCCTGCCATGAAGTAGAGTAGTTTCTAGGAACTCAAACTCCTCAGGAAGTGACCCCAACAGCATCAAAGCCAAATCTTCATCTTTGAATGTCTCATCCATATTCAGCAAATCAGTGACTAACTGATTAAATTTGGTGATGTGATCATTTATTGTGGTACTTGGGACGTATGTGAAGCGAAACAGTCTTTTCTTCAAGTGGAGCTTATTTTGACTGTTTTTCTTCAAAAATTTTTCTTCAAGTGCCACCCACAACTTATTTGCAGAAGTCTCCTTTGAAAAAGCATACCTCTGCTCTCGAGAAAGGCATGATCGAATTGTGCCACATGCCAACTGATTGATCGCCTTCCAATCTTTCTCCTGTACATCATCTGGTTTCTCTTCATCAATGGCAATGTCTAGACCCTGCTGAAAAAGGGCATCTAGAACCTCACTTTGCCACATACCAAAATGGCCCGTGCCATCAAAGATCTTCACGACCAATCTTGCATTTGCAATTGTCGGTCTTATCCACATGGACGATGTTGAAGCTCCTACACCGACCGTTTTCTCCATAATCTTTCAATATACCTAAGGAAATCTTTTCTGATGTGGAAGATCAGTTTAAACTGCAACCACAGAGCATACTACGATTAACCTTCGGCTCTTGATACCACTTGTTGTTCCAATAGGGTCGGAAGCGTGTAAATTATTGTACTAAAAAATCACACAAAGTTCAATTCCCAGGGAAGAGAGGTGGATCACATGGATCTCTTAAATACCAAGTCTTTCCTTAGACAGAATATCCCTTCTATAGTAATTTAATAGCACAATTAAATACTACTATTATACCCTCAAATATTGAAAGAAAAATAGGAGAAGAAAGAACACAAGAGTTTTAACGAGGTTCGGTAAATTATACCTACGTCCTCGGGCACTAACACCAGATGATAACTTTACTATCTTCAAAGTATTACAAACAAATAGAATTCCTTAAGAATTCTCAAATGAGAGAAGAGAGAAAACTAAGAGAGAAAGATTGGTTGGGATGAATTGAAATGAGAAATGAGAAGGCCTATTTATAGTTGAGGTTTAAGGACCAAACAATAAATAGCCCATTATCTCAAGGACCAAAAAAAAATTATCCCATGCCACTTTTTCAAAGTCAACCTTAGGGTGCTAAACTTGCACCACTTTGTATTGTTTGCCATTAATGTTGTCTCCCATTAATGTTAACATGAGGTTTGTAATGAATTTGGAGAAATGAACGTTGAGTTTTATTTATTTATTTATTCTTTTAGTACCTCTGAAGACCCTCTTTGATGCCTTGAGGGTTCACTTCAGTATAAAAGGCATCCCAAGTGCACCATCCAAACCAGTCCAAATGTGCAGGGATCTGTTCGTCAAAACATCCCAAATTTATGAATGCAACAAATGTTGATGTGTACAATGTTCAACAGTGTAAGATTAATAAAATACCTTCTTGTTTTCAATATGTCTGAAAGTGCCCTTGTGCTTCTCCAATATCCTACACAAACACAAACAAGGTAAATGTCAAATGACAACAAATTGCAGCAGATAAAACATTGGTAGTCAGTTTCGTGTTTGCTTTTTTGAGCTTACTTTATGGAATTCTTAATGAGTTCAAATGGATTATCTCCTGAATTGATGAACACTGGCTCCAATATTTGTGAGTTCTGGACATTGGCATCACCTGGAACATTCAAACAGTAAGCCTATAGGCTACTACTGTATAATGTGAGAGTGGAATACGAATATGTCCTATTTTAAGAAATATGAAGATCGTAACACGATTGAACGTATAGAAAACTTGAAATTATAGATAAAATACCGACCACTTTCCGCACAAAATTGGAGCTCATTTGCAGGAGTTCCTTGCAAACTTGTTCGGAAATCACCATCCAAGACAGGCAAGAAAAGAACATAGAAAGTGGTGGGTGTGGGAGGACCAGAAGAATCGTCATCTTCAACAACCGATTCTTCTTTTATTTCCAGAAGAAGCAATTGAGTCTCCAATGGAATTTCACTGCCAGATTTCCCATACCCTGGAATCATCCACCATATTTTGAATCTATACAGACATAGATGCTTGTATCCCCTGTAATAATAAAAGCCAAAAAAAAGATGAAACCGAAGTTCATGAAAAAGGAGGCAGATTCGTATGAACAAAGTGGAGGAAACTGGGAATTTACTCAAGAATCCCAAGAGTGAAAACATGGCGAGAAGTGGGAATGGGTGAAGTTGATCCCAGAAAAGCTGCCCCTGAAATTCCCGGAGAAAGGATTATGTTGGTGGGAACATGAGTTAAAACCACCTTTCCCCGCACCATGAGGCAGCCATCATTCACACAGGGCGCTGCTGTGATTGTCATTTGTTTGAGGAAATCAAAATGAAGAAGAAAGAAGACGCGTTTGACAGATTTTTCAATGGAAAGGGATCAGCTATTTATAGGTTGAAGTAATTCAAACGGCGAGACGTATAGTTATCCAAATAAAATGTGAACTCCAAGAATGAAAGCGTGGGGTTAGACTTGGATTTGATGATGATGATGGCGATGTTGTCGAGAGTTTGGTCTGCTGCATGTTTGGCTCCTCTTCAGTTACAGCTTTGCAATGCCACGTCAAACACACATCAGTTTTGGAAAGATGTTCATCTACATGCTTTCATCGGATTCGATTTTATCTGGTCGGATGAAATTTAGTTTAACTCCAATCAAACTCCATTTATTCTAATTTATCAATCAATCAAAACATCTATCCTTTTATTGTTTTAATGAATTAATGTTACTCTTAATTTAATTTAATTACTAATTTAATTATGAAAATACTGAAAATTATTTTTTAAATTATAATTAATCTATATAATAGAATTATATTTAAGTACTTATTAGATTAGTGTTATTTTTATTCGAATAACCAATTTAATTATAAAATTATATTTTATTTTAAATTATAATTAAGTAAGATTATGACACTTTTATTTTTTTTATACTTTTATATCGTTTTTAAATAAAATGTTTAAAAATTATAAATTAAGGATCAAATATGTGTTCAATAATATTAAATACAAATTTATTACCATTCAATTATATTCATTATTAAATGAATTTTTTAACATATAATATTTTTTTCACCTAAGTCGTAAATGTGACAAAATCTAATATATATATATATGTATATATGTATATATATTGTGACGAGGGTTATAAACTTTCAACAAATTGAATTCTTTTTATGTCAAAGTTTATAGTACATGAATAAGCCATAACAAACCCAATTCAACCTCAAGACTTAGGATTCTTTTAGATGAACATTTACTTTTAGTATGGTGCGTTTAATTTTTTTCTCACATTATAATATCGTTACAGTATATAATTTTACTGTCACCGCTGTTTTATATTAACTACAAGTAAACACACCGTCTATCTACAATGGTCCTTATAACTAAAAAGTTAAAAACGTCTATCTACAATGGTCCTTACAACTAAAAAGTTAAACATGTAATCTAAAATATTTTACATTATAACTAATTTCATGTTATAACACTTAAATTTGAAACCCTATATATTTGAAAAAAAATTCAAATAAAAAACTTTAGTATGATAAACTTGAATAACCAATTAACTTATTTAGATCCCAAAATTATTATTTTAGAAAATTTTTAAAATTTTAACTTATTTAGATCTCAAAATTAATTAATTAAATTTTTTTATAATATTTTAAAAATATAAATTTTGGAATTTTTATAAATATTTTGAGTTTTAAAATTTATTTTGAATTTACTTTGTAATTTTTGTTGAGAGAGAGACCAGTTTGCTCATTTTCAAAATTGACAGTGACCAAAGTAGTATTTACACCAATCTATTATTCGAATTATTCAAGTTATTCGAATGGTAAATGCAACTTGACTTGAACTACTTATTCAAATTGACTCAAAATTTAAATCTTTTTCGATTTTTTCGAATCAAATCGAATTTGTTCACTCCTAATGACTTTGGTCTCCGTGTTGTTCAAATATGAGGGCTGCTAATCCCACCTACATCCGATCTATATCCAAAACTACCTCCATATTTTTATGTAATATTATTGTCTCTTTTTCTTTAACGTTTATTACATTAATTCACTTTTCATTTTCTAACTTTGACAAATTTTCTAATCTTATAATTTAACATTTTTATCACATTGCTATTTACGGTACATATATTCTAATATCCGAATTTAATTAATTTTACGTGAACCAACTAAAATTTAATATTTTTATCATTTTGAGGAATTTCAATTTCACCAAAACTCAACTTTGGAATAGTATGTTGTGGAGGTTGTTACATTAAATATAGAGTATCGCCACATTGAACTTTAAAGTCGTGATTTCAAGTCCTCGAGGTTGTGGCTCCAAACCAAATGTTGAAGTGAAGGGAACCTTGTGGCTTATCGCTCATGTCACGATGACAGTAAGGCCGTGCTATGACACTAAGTGTCCCTCAAACTTTCTTCATGTTAACTATTATGGGTGTCGTGATACTAAAGACTGACAAGTTAAAAACTACAGGAATAATTTTGTAACCAAACAAACTTAAGTCACTTTTCATTTAAGGATATAACTGTTATTAGACTATAAATATTACTTTATAAGCTTTTGAGAGTAGATTTTAGGAGGCAGAACATTTTCTTTACTTTTTCATATTTTTAGATTAGATTTCTTTTATTTTTCTTCTCATTTTTTTAAATTAGATTTTCTATTTTCTTTTTATAAAATATTTTTTTTGTTGTTGTTTTATTTCTTCTTTTTTGTTAATGACTTTTGTAAATGGAGATGATCAAACCTTTGGGTGTCATTGGTTCCACATCTAAATGAGCATTTCTTACCTTTACCTTTATATTATGCATTTCAATTGTTCATTTCTATTTGGGTGTTAAACTTTATTATGTATTGATATTGCTTATTAGTTAATGGATGAGTTGATTGTTAGATTAAGTTAATGTTTTATGCTTGATTGTTTGGTTATTCTTTTATATCTGAATTCTTAATACGCTAGAAATGACGCATCTATTCAAAAATTTAGATAAACAAGACTAAGAGGAGAATTTATGATTAGATAGTTCGAGATAAGTGTGTCGAGTAGTGAGACCAAGAGGAGAGCTTAGATGGTAATTTCGAGTTAGGATGAGACTGAGAGAAGATTCTTAATTCGAGTTACAAGTAATATAATTGGGATAGGT
This sequence comes from Gossypium hirsutum, assembly GCF_007990345.1. Taxonomy (NCBI): domain Eukaryota; kingdom Viridiplantae; phylum Streptophyta; class Magnoliopsida; order Malvales; family Malvaceae; genus Gossypium; species Gossypium hirsutum. Next base: position 99,470,717 of record NC_053435.1, on the reverse strand, counting down.
TATTAGTTTAATTTGCAACCGACTAATCAATCAACCATCGTTTCATCATTTACATCATCTAAAACAATATGAAAGAAACTAGATTAGTTTGTTTAATTTGTTAACTGAGAATTATCTTAAATATATCTTTTTATTTGATTGCACTAATAATTCTTGAATAAATTAGATTAGTAATTGCTTAATTTTTAATTAACTTGATAACACATTTATCATTTTGACAATTCTTTGAGTTCGATCCTTAAAATACTCCGTTTTCAATTGTAACACATAAATATTCAACTTGTCACACTTGCACTCAAAGTTGCTTTTAAATCTTTATATTTGTGCTAATTCTTTGTTTAGTGTATGAACACCGATGTGTGCAATCAAGCCAAAACTTAATTAAAAATTATTTGAGGCCTAATTATTTATGTCCAAGGCCTCTCCGCTAACTCGATAAAACCAAAAACGAATTGTGTATAGATCTAATCATATGAAATGAATGAAAGCGATAAAGTAAGTGTTAGAGTTGTGTGACTCAAATTCTAAAAGATTGCTTACAAGTCAAGTTAAACAAAATATATCTTCTTTATAGAAGATTTAGTATTTATGAGTATAATATATTTAGCATTTATTAGCATAATATATTTGACTTTGATTAGAATTAGGCTTTTTCAACCTATAAATAGATGTAGTTGACATAGTGAATTTTCTTCTCCTCTGCCCATGGTTTTTTTCCGAAAGGGTTTTCACGTAAAATCTGTGTGTTCTTTATTTTATTTTTACAAATTTGGTATCACAGCTTCCAGGTAGTTCATCTCGATCATGGTAATGACGTCTTTGAAGTATGAAATTCCGCTGTTGGATCGCAACACCAGATTTGCGTTATGGCAGATTAAGATGCAAGCAGTTCTTGCGTAGATGAATCTCAAGGATACCCTACTAGGGATAGATAAGATGTCTTCAACATTAACAGATGAAGAGAAAAAGCGTAATGATCGAAAGGCGTTAACACAATTACATCTGCATTTGTCCAATGAAATTTTGCAGGATGTGATGAAGGAGAAGACCGTTGCTGCATTATAGAAGAGGCTGGAACAAATATGTATGTCAAAAACTCTAACAAACAAGTTGCATATGAAGCAGCATCTTTATGCTCATCGTTTAGAGGAAGGTGTGTCTGTACACGAGCACTTAACAGTGTTTAAAGAAATTATTTCAAACTTGGAGGCCATGGAGGTTCAATATGATAAGGAAAATCTAGGGTTGATTCTACTTTGTTCGTTGCCCCCGTCTTAATCAACCTTTAGAGACACAATTTTATATAGCCGCGAGTCTCTCACAGTTGATAAGGTTTATGATTCTTTGACCTCGTATGATAAGATGAATCATCTTGTGGCTAAACCCGACTCTCAGGGAGAGGGACTCATTGTTCGTGAGAGACAAGATCGGAATGTTGATGATGATCGTGGAAGGACACAGGAACAGAATCCTCGCAGTAAATTTAAGGGTAGATCGAAGTCTTCAAAAAGAGGTAAAATTTGTAACTTCTGCAAGAAGAAATGACACTTTAAATCTGAGTACTATAAGCTACAGAACAAGATTAAAAGGGAGGCTGCGAATCAAAAGGGAAAACAACCAAAAAATTCCAGTGAAGCTGATGTTGTAGAAGACTATAACGATGGTGAACTTCTAGTCGTTTTTGTCAACAATTCTAAAGTGAGAGAGGAGTGGATACTTGATTCAGGCTGCACCTTCCACATGAGTCCCAATCGGGATTGGTTTACAACTTACAAAACAGTGTCTGAAGGTGTTGTTTTGATGAGAAATAATGCTTCATGTAAAATCGCAGGTGTTGAAACAATTAAAGTTAAGATGTTTGATGAAGTTGTCAGAACACTTAGTGACGTACGACATGTTCCAGAATTGAAGAGAAATTTAATTTCATTTAGTACTCTTGATTCAAAAGAGTACAGATACACAGCTGAAAGTGGAGTTTTAAAGATTTCCAAAGGTTCCCTTGATGTGATGAAAGGGCAGAGAAAGACTACCAAGTTATATGTTTTGCAGGGTTCTACTATTACTGGTGATGCAGCTGTCGCTTCCTCTTCCTTGTCAGATGATGATATTACTAAACTTTGGCATTTGCGCCTAGGGCATATGAGTGAGAATGACATGACAGAATTGAGTAAAAAATGACTTCTTGATGGGCAAGGAAATTGCAAACTAAAGTTCTGTGAGCACTGTGTTTTTGGGAAGCAAAAGAGAGTTCGATTCACCAAAAGAATCTACAACACGAAGGGAACGTTGGAGTATATTCATTCTGATCTGTAGGGACCATCTAAAGTGACTTCGAGAGGTGGAGCTAATTATATGCTAACTTTTATTGATGATTTTTCCAAAAAAGTTTGGGCGTTCTTTCTAAAGCAGAAAAGCGATGTGTTTTCTGCATTTAAGTCTTGGAAAATTATGATTGAAAAATAGACGGGAAAACAAATAAAATACCTACGCACAAACAATGGCTTAGAGTTCTGTTCTGATGAGTTTAATAGACTGTGCAAGTTAGAAGGGATCGTGAGACACTTGACAGTTCGTCATACTCCACAGCAAAATGGCATTGCAGAACGAATAAACAGGACGATCATGGAGAAGGTTCGATGTATGTTGTCAAATGCCAACTTACCGAAGTCGTTTTGGGTAGAAGCAGCCTTTACTGCATGTTTTTTGATCAACCGATCTCCATCCGTTGCCATTGAGAAAAATACTCCACAAGAGGTATGGTCTGGTAATCTTGCTAATTATTCTGACTTAAAGATCTTTGGGTGTCCTCCGTATAATATCCCGAAAATTTTTACAGTAAAATATTATCCATGATATAATAAAATAAGGAAATAAAGGGACAAAAAGGGAAATTTTGAGTTATGACAATATTGGGAAGTATATTATGGTATATTAATTCAAGAAAGGATTAAATTGTAAAAGTGAGAAAAGTTTTGTTGCACAAGAGTAAATACTCAAAATTTGAGGGGTTAAAGTGTAAATATAAAAAATTTGAAGGATCAATAGTGTAAATATTTTAAGGGTGGAATGATCTAGAAACTAAGAAAAATTGATGAATTAGGACCAAATTGAATAGATGAAGAACTATAAGGGACTAAATTGTAATTTTACCAAATTAAATAATGACTCAAGGATGGAATTTTAAAAGATAATGAAGGGCAAAATGGTCAATTGAAAGAGAGAGAAATCTAGAAAGTAATAATGATGCTAGAGATATTTTGATATTTTATAATTATTTAATTAGATAAATATTATTTTATTAATATTTTAATAAGATATTTTATTATTATTTTATTATTATTATTTTATTAGTATATAAATAAAGAAAGATGAGAAATTCTCATCCATATTTCCCATGCATTAACATGAGAGAAAGAGAGAAAGAAAGAAAGAAAATTTTACTTTCTTTACAATTTGGTCCTTTTACCAAAAATTCACCATTTTCACCCAAAAATCAAAAGAATTTCCATAGCTACCAAGAGAGAAAAATATTAAGAAGACTATGGGAAGTTAGAATATCAAGTTGGATTCAAGAAATGGAAGCTGAAGGAGAGAGAAAATCAAGATGAAGATTGCAATCAATAGAACAAGGTAAGAACATCATGATTTCAATATATTTTTAAGTTTGATATTATTGAAAAAGCATGGGATTAATGTTAATGTAGAGTTTCCTTACATATGGTCCTATGTTCTTGATATGCTAGTGAAAAGAAAACAAGAGAAAATGGTGAGAAATAGTGTAGAGAAAGAAAATAAGGGTGTTATAAATATGGTAAATAATATCTTGCACTAAAACAGTTTTGGACAGCAGCAATAGTCTAATTTTGAAAAATCACCAAAAATTGTATAAATCGAATTATAGGATAAATAAAATATTAAATTAAAAATTATTGATTCTAGTTTCTTATAGAATAAATTATGTAAGAAATGGAATTATAAATCATGAGATATAATAAATTTTATGAGACAAAGTCAGAATGATTTTGGGTTCCCCTGTTCTGACTTTGGAAAATCATCAAAAATTGGATAAAAATAATTATGAGCTAAAATTTATATGTTTAGAATCCTGAATGAGTATATTTTTAATATAAACTAACAATAAAATCATTTGAATTCTGTACGAGGAGATAATTAATTTTTAGTGAAGAAGGGTCAGAACTGTCAGACAGCAGAACAGGGGTAACGTTAAAGAATAAACTGTACTTATTGGCTAAACAAAAAAATTCTGAAAATTTTATGGTAAGAATATATATGAGTCTAGTTTCATGGAAAATTAGCGGATCTTAATTTGTAGTTCTATAGCTCCAGATATGAATAATTTAGTGACTGTGACATAGATGGACAGCTTGAATATTCAAAAAAGTAAATAATAAAAAAATATAGATAATGTTGCTTACAAGTGTGTTATATACATTAAGGATGTGTAATGGAGAGGAGGAGGAGGAAAACATATATGAATATTCATTTAGCAATTTTCTTATTTTAGGCTCAGGGACTAAATTGAATAAAAGTAAAACTTTATGGGCAATTTTGTAAAAATTTCAAAAATGACCAAATTGCATGAAATGGATTAATTTTATTATTTAAATTACAAAATTGAATGAAATTATTAATTTAGTTCAAGATAGGGGAAAATATGTTTTAGGGATTAAATTGAAAAGTGTTGAAATTATAGAAAATTCTGATATTTTATAGAATTCATGGATTGTTATCAATATGTATGAGAATAATAGCTAGAAATAAGGATTAAATTGCAATAATTTTATTTTCCTGACCCTAAGGATGAAATCGTCATTAATTAAAAGTTTAGGGGCAAAATGGTAATTTTTCCTAGAGCATTAATTAAATGCATTAGAATATGAAATGAATGAAAATGATGATCAAATTTATTTATAAAGATCCGGACGACTCAAATATGAGACTTGATCGTGGAAAAGAAAAGATATCGGATTAATGAAATTATAAACACAAACAAGCAATGAGGTAAGTTCGTGTAACTTGAATTATATTCTTAAATACTTGAAATGTATGTTATTGATCTGAATATGATTTGAATGTTCATTATATAAAAAAAATTTATGAAACATTGATATATTTGATAAAAGGGGAAAGAAATCTCGGTTGAATGAAAGGAAAATTCGATGGATCTCTGAGAAGGAATTGACGGTAAAAAGGATCTAGCCCGGACGGGTGATCCTATCCTGATATAGCCCTCCCGAAGAATACGTGTAAAATGGATTTAGTCCGGACGGGTAATCCGAATTAGGGTCTGAATTTAGCCTGGACTGGTAATTCAGATCCAAGCTCATTAGAGTAATTGTCATTGCAGGGGATTTAGCCTGGACTGGTAATCCCGACAATACTCTATGAGTTTATATTACAGGGGATTTAGCCTGGACTGGTAATCCCACTGTAAGGATGAGGTTCGCGGGAGTGTACTCTCTGATATGAAATGTGTAAGACCATGGTTGAAAGATACCGTGGCAACCTGATATGAAATGTGTAAGACCATGGTTGAAAGGTACCGTGGCAACCTGATATGAAATGTGTAAGACCATGGTTGAAAGATACCATGGCAACGTGATAAGAAATGAATAAGACCATGGTTGAAAGATACCATGGCAACGTGACATGCAAAGAATAAGACCATGGTTGAAAGATACCATGGCAACATGACAGAAAAGGAGTAAGACCATAGTTGAAAGACACTATGACATCATGTCAAAGATAAATAAAACCGTGGATGGGAGACACTATGACATCTATTGAACAATTGATATTCAGGTAATACGTATCAGATGACGAATGGTTATATGAAATGTTGTGTGAAATGTTTACAAGGACTGGTCATATGAAAATATATGTACAAAATAGTTGTATGAAATAATTATGAAGATAGATAAACGAAATAAGTATAAGTACATGGAATATAATTTATGTTAAGTTTGATATAAACTATTACCGGAATAAATATACATAAAATATATGGAAATGATGGAGCATGAAATATTGATATAATGAAATGAATGATATATGCTTATGAAGAAACGGTAAGAGCATGATATGTTTCATGACATGTACATATATGATTATCTTTGATATGTTGATACAAGGAAATTATGTAAGTTGAGACTATTATTAAGCTCAAGTGCGATATGTAGAGAAAATAAGTATATCAATGTTGAATTTAGATGAAATATGTGCAAGTATACTAACAATGATGTTGTTTGACGCTTAGACAAGTGCTAAACTATTGATTGAATGGTAACATGTTTAATTATAAGGAGCATTGAAATAGTAAGTACTTAGATGAAAATAAAATTTAAGATTTTGCGAATTTTTTTTTATAATCCTGATTTAATGCCGGTTGGTTTCTAATGTATGTTTGGGGCTTTGAGGGCCCAATAGAGAGACGTTATGATTATTTTCAAAATATGAATAATAAATGACTCAGAATTATCTGAAAATGTTCAGTAAACTCCGGTAATGCCTCGTACCCTATTCCGACAATGGATACGGGTAGGGGGTGTTACACTCCGTATGCTCATGTTGATAATGGAAAATTGGAACTGAGATCCATTAAATATGTTTTTCTTGATTATAAAGTCGGTGTAAAAGGGTATAAGTTATGGTGTCCTAAAAATAGAAAAGTTGTGATTAGCAGAGATGTCGTTTTTGATGAAACTGCTATGCTACCTAACTTATCTCTTAAAGACTCTTCCAATAAAGAAAATCAAAAGCAGGTGGAGTATCAGATTAATACAGAGTCGACTCCACAAGCCAGTACAAAAATTGAGAATAAAGTTGCTTATTCACCACAATAATCTATTGCCAAAAACAAAACTAGAAGAGAAATTATACCTCCAAAGAAATATGCCGAGGCTGATCTAGTTGCTTATACTTTAAATATGGTTGAAGATATAGATGCTATAATGACCTGAATTTTACTGATACTGAAAAAGTGTAATTTCGGATCTCTGTTTATGAAAAATGGATTAATAAATATTTATTAAAAATATTTACGAAGTAAAATGAGTGGTTAATTAGAGTTTAATTAAGTGAATTTAACTTAATTAAGAGTGATTAGGAAAAAGGATTAAGTTAAATAAAGTGTAAAAGTTTAATTAAAGAATTAAAGAAGATAAGGGGGACTAAATAGGGAATTAAGCCTATTCTAAAGAATGACGCTGCAAAACATAAAAATCTTTTTTAAATTATAAATATATTATTAATGTTATTATTTTATTATATTACAAATTAAATTAATTATATTATTATATTTTGAAATAAATTAAGAAAAGACAAATGTATGGTGTATATGGATATGGTGACATGTGTAATATTAATATACATACAATTGTAAAATACATATATATTTACTTATCATATAAGTATATTATTAAATTATATATAAGTATTAAGTAAAAGATATTTATATAATAAATAGATTAAAAAAAGACAAATGTAAGGATATAAATGGATACAAATAAATATTGGTTATTTAGTAGATTTTTATTGTTATTATATTATATATATAAAACAAATAGAATAAAAAAAAAAGAAAAGAAGATAGAAAAGAATAGAATGAAACGAAACAGAGAGCAGGGGAGAAAAAGAAAGAAACAAAAGAAAGAAAGGGGGAAAAGGGAAAATTGAAGCTTTAAACTTTAATAGGTAAGTCAATCAAGCCTTTTTTACTTAATTTTGATGTTTTAGAAGTTTCAGAACAAAGTTTTGATGAAAGTAAGTTGATATTTTGAAAGTTATTAGATTTCTAGATATTATTCATGTTAAATAAAATAATGAATTAAGGGCTAAATTGATAGAAATTCAAGTTAGAAATGATATAAGGATTGAATTGTAAAGTGATTCATAAGTTTTATGCTTTAAGGACTAAATTGAAAGAATTTCAAAATTATGGTTTTATGATGAAAAATAGATAATTATGTCTAAGTTTGGTTAAAAATTGAGTAGAAGTAAAGTATGAATTAAGATAGAAAAGCAAGTGAATTTAGTTAGGATTAAATTGAAATTAAAAGTAGAAAATCAACATTATGCACTAAGACTATTTTGGACAACAGCAGTAGCCTAAGTTTGAAAAATCACCAAAAATTTTAGAAATTTAATTAGAGGATGAATAAAATATTGAATTAAAGCTTATTGAGTATAGTTTCTTATAGAAGAAACGGTATAAGCAATTAAATTGTAAATTATGAGATATAGTGAATTTTGTAAGACAAGGTTAGGATGAATTCGGGTTCCCCTGTTCTGACTTTTAAAAATCACAAAAAATTGGATAAAAATAATTAGAGGCTTAAATTTATATGTTTAGAATCCATAATGAGTATATTTTCATGAGAAATCAATGGGAATATTAACCGAGTTTTTTACTGTGAGATAATTAATTTTTAGTGAAGAAGGGTCGAAACTGTCAGACAGCAGAACAGAGGTAACTTTAAAGAATAAACTGTACTTATTGGCTAAACCAAAAATTCTGAAAATTTTATGGTAAGAAAATATATGAGTATAGTTTTAGGGAAAATTATCATATCTTAATTTTTAGTTTTATAGCTCCAGATATAAATAATTTAGTGACTATGACACAGATGGACAGCTTGAATATTCATAAAAGTAAATAATAAAAAATTATAGATAATGTTATTTACAAGTGTGTTATATACATTAAGGATATGGAATGGAGAGGAGGAGGAGGAAATATATATGAATATTCAGTTAGCATGGCTAATTTGCATGTTTTAAGCTCATGGACTAAATTGAAGAAAAGTAAAACTTTAGGGGGCAATTTTGTAAAAATGTAAAAAATGACTAAATTGAAGGGAATGAATTGTTTTATTATCTAAATTAATGAATTGAATGAAATTATCAATTTAAGATTGGGTGAAATTTGGAAAAGTGGTAAATTACCAATTTGCCCCTAAATCTGGGTATTTCTGCAATTTAGTCAGGTAGGTTCGTATATCCTGAATGAGCATGTAAATATGACAATTTAAGTATTGTATCGTATTTTATATGATATTGTAACACCCCGTACCCGAGACCATTGCCGGAGTCGGACACGAGGTGTTAACGGACTTAATTCACTTATTTGCACAGTCCATTTTAAAATTTCCAGACAAGCTGGCTAACTGTGTCACTGTTACCTTAAAAATCATATCTCAAGTTCCAAAACTCGAAAACCGGTTCCGTAAATTTTTCCTGAAACTAGACTCATATGTCCGTCTACAGTTTTTTTTCTAAAATTTTTGGTCAAGCCAATTAGTACAGTTTATTAGTTAAAGTCTCCCTTGTTACAGGGTTCGTCTACTCTGACCTTCATGTATTACGACTTAGATATCTTCCTGTACAGGGCTTCAATACTTATGCCGTTTATTCCTAAAGAAACTAGACTTGAAAAGGAATCTGTACATATAGCATGACTTATAATTATCTCTGGTTAATTTATAGTGAATTTCCAAAGTCAGAACAGGGGATCCAGAAATCGCTCTGGCCCTTTTTCACGAAAACTTAAACATCCCTTAAAATAAGGCTCATATGATCGTTTCGTTTCTTCCATATGAAAATAGACTCATCAAGGTTCGATTACATAATTTATTCGCTATTTAATTCCATTCCTACTATTTTTAGTGATTTTTCAAATTCACATCACTGCTGTTGTCAGCATTTGTTTTTAAGGTAGAATATACCTATTTCATGATTTTCCATGGATCAACTAGAGTTTTGTCATACATAGCACCAAAATGATCGTGATTAACCATTCCAATGGCTAATCGTTACCAACATTTCCATACCACTCAATGAACAACATACAAAATGATTATAACGCTATGGTCAAAATATATATAAGCCATTTTCGCATGGCTATCCAAATATATACATTACCGAAGGTACTTGACTAACAACAAAGGGCAGTCCTATACATGCCATTTTCAGAGTTTAACTAAAAGAGTACCAAAAGGGCTTTGATAGTGTGGATGACTTCGACTTTGACACTCCCGAGTCCGATAGCTGACGAACCAAAATCTATAAAACAGAGAATCAAAGAAACGGAATAAGCATTTAATGCTTAGTAAGTTTTGAGTAATGAAATCATGCACAACTGAAGTATAGCATTCATATGACTAAACGAATAGTTTCATATACACATATTCTCAAAATCATACCTACTTCACATTTCCAACCCTTATATTCATACATAAGGTATTAACTTGACTAAAGGCCGGAAGCTTGTTAATCGATTGAGCGAATACTATTTAAAAGGAATCAATTATTCCAATGCATATACAAAACATACCTCATCGTTGGGATTTTACGAGCGTATTAATTGAAATTTTTACAACAAGATCGCTCATTCCCAAACCAAGTACCTTCGGGATTTAGCCGGATATAGCTACTCGCTCAAATGCCTTCGGGACTTAGCCCGGTTATAGTAACTCGCACAAATGCCTTCGGGACCTAGCCCGGATATAGTAACTCGCACAAATGCCTTCGGGACTTAGCCCGGATATAGTAACTCGCACAAATGCCTTCGGGACTTAGCCCAGAATTAGTCACTAGCACAAATGCCTTCGGGACTTAGCCCGGTTATCATCCGGATATTCATGCACATATCAATAAATCATGACGCATCTATATTTCATTTTCATAACTAGAATTCAAACACAAGTCACTTATCAAGCATTACCATTTTCGGCTACCCGTCACAAGTATAAACTAGTCACCTCAATATATAATTCAAGTTGAATCATTATATCTCCGTTTATTTGTTATGCTATATGTCATGACTTAATCAAATCATAAACTAAGTTCCATTACTCGAAAACTTACCTCGGATGCTGTCGAACGACTTCAACGGCTATTCAATTACTTTTTCCTTCCCTTTATCGGATTTAGTTCCCCTTTGCTCTTGAGCTTAATTTAACAAATAAATTGATTTAATCATCTTGAACATCGAGAGAAATTCAAGGTACTTAGTCCATATATATATTGGACATTAGAGTCATATGCATGAAATCATGAATCAAATTCAACATATTAGCTAATATTCTCCTTTTAGCCGATTATCTAAGTCAAGATAGAATCATCAATATGCTTACCTATAGCCGAATACATGCAACACCAATCTATGTATGCATTCATGTGGTCGAGTATACATATTCCAATATGATATCATTTCCATTTCGTTTAACACTTAACATTTACCACATATCAATTAACCCATTTCTTTACTCATGTGGCCGATTATACTTGGTCATGCATACACATGATTAAGTTATTTAACACCTAACTCACATAGTCATAGTGTACAAAATCTTAAGGTCCACATATGAATACCCCCAAGTTCCCATGACTTAACCCCTAACCACATTTTTACCGAGAATTCCTTGAATTTCTAATAGCATACACACATATAATCAATTAACTTAAGCTACCTTTAAACTTTTACTTATCACCTCATGCCAAACCATCAAATGAACTAATTATAATTACATAGGTACTACCAAAGTCGAAACCTATGCATACTATTATTCCTTATGCCCAAACCAAAGACCACATTCGGCACTTTCATCCACCATTCTACCAAGCATGTAATATTCAAACACAACCAAACTCACATTCGGCCCTAGCTCATAACAAGGTAGTTGATTCTTTTCCCTTAGTATCTAATGCTCACCTATGATTCTTTTTATAGTTCAAACACTCATCTATCATCATTCACCTAACTTTAACATGAAACAACAAAACTCACCATTTCTCATCCAAATAACATGAACAACAACCATTTCTTGAACATTTTCTCATGACCGATTGCTCATGTTACCAACAAGATTCAAAATTTGAACATGGGCTAACTAAGGGACTTAGTAACTAGCTTAATACATTCAACAATTCCAAAAGCTACCATGAATTACATACCTTATTCAAGACTAGAAGGAGTGGCCGAATATTTTACTTCCCCTTCCCCCTTCTTCTTAGCATTTTCGGCCAAGGATGTTAAAAGATGAACATTTTTTTCTTTGTTTTCTTCCTTCAATTCACGGCAATGGAGGAGCAACCTAGCTAATTTTTTTTTGTTTCTCCTCCTACTAACCACTATTATTTTATTACCCATGTTCTTTATTTTATTATTCCTAACATAAAACACTAACATAAAATGTTTATAATACATTTTAACCCATAGCATGGCCGGCCACCATCCTAAGTTTTGGGTAATTTGACATGCAAGGACAAACATTTTCTAGCATGCATCAATAGGCCACTTTAACATTTGCCTAGCACATTTCTAAATTTTCTCACACAAGTCCTATTTAGCAAAATTCACTTACAATTAAGAAAATTCAAACATGAAATTTTCACACATGCCTACATACATATAATAAGCATCAAATATAACGGTTAATTATTTTTATGACTCGGTTTTGTGGTCCCGAAACCACTTTCCGACTAGGGTCAATTTAGGACTGTCACAGATATTTTGAATTGAATATATGAAAAGGATGTTACATGAAACATGAAAATGAATACTAAATAATATAAATTAATTGAAATTATTCTGAAAATCTCGATAATGCCTCGTATCTTATCCCGGTCTCAGGTACTGGTATGGGGTATTACAGATGCAAACCGAGAGCCATCTAATTATTTTGAGGCAGTTAGCTGTGAAGACTTAGAAAAGTGGATGTTTGCTATGCAAGAGGAGATGAAATCACTCCACAAAAACAAAACATAGAATCTTGTGAAACTAAACAAATAATTAACCTAATCACAAAAATTACTAACAAAATAATTTTAAAAAAAATTAAAAAATAATAAAAGATTACATTCATAACCTAACAAATCACAATAAACATTAAACTAAATAAATAATTAACCTAATCACAAAAATTACTAATAAAATAACTTTTAAATAAATTAAAAATTAATAAAAATTTACATTCATAACCTAACAAATCACAATAAACATTAAACTAAACAAACAATTTATAATAGTTACTAACAAAATAACTTTAAAATAAATTAAAATCAACATAAAAATAAAAATAAATAAACTACACAATACTAACAAAATAATTTATCCTCACCATAATCCATTCTATTTAAAAAAACAAAAAACAAAAATATCTTATCCTTCTTTTTTCTTTCTTTCTTTTTATTTTTTATTTTTTGTGTTAAACTAATTCTCTTCTTCATCAGGGACCATTAAAAGGACCTCCAAATTTGTTTCACTGGTGCCGCCTATCAGATAGAGGTTACTAGTGCCACCTACTGATATGGCACCACCCCATATACCATTCCCATATATCTAAGCGGGTATATACTAAACCCGAAACTCGTATTTTTTGTGATACCGCCTATCAATAATACACCACTAATATAAAATTAATTTTTTAAAGATTAAAAAAATATTTTAAAAAAAAAGGGTGATACCACCTATGCATCACCCTCCACCGCCTTTAATATACCATTTTGATATATAATCTTGTTGACATACCAATTAAGGATATAATTATTTATTTTATATCATTAGTGTTAAAAACCTCATCAGCAGTATATTTTTCAAAAATTAATATGTAGAAATTTTTATTAAATTATTAGCTAACTTTTAAAAAGGTAAATTGAATTTCACTATAATTTTCATATAGTTTAACATTATATTATTGTAATATTTTAATTATCAAAATAATTAATATATTTAATTATGTTCACTAATTGAATAACTTTTTGACGTCCAAATTTAAATTGAAAATCGAAAATTATTAATATTGAATAAAAAATTAGAATGGATGCACGAAATTCAAATGGGAGTCCCATCAAGCTGACGAAAGACAGGACTACCACCTCTGCATCTCGCTCCAGTCTCTTTTACTACCGTCACGTTCGAAAAATGTGCATGTGATTTTCATTCTTTCATCCTATTTATAAAGCCATTGTTTCTTAGTACTTGCACTCATTACTCATGGAATCCCACTTTGATTCCCATGTTGAGCAAGATATCGAAGATGAGTTTCAGAAATCTCTCAAAGAGATGATTTCTTCTCTCCTTAAAGGGAACAACTGGGGTCTTCCCGATCATCTATATCACTATCAAGGTTTTTGGCTCACCCCAACTTTCCTACAAGGAGTCATGTTAGCTCAACAACAATTTGAGGCTCAACCCACTGATATCATACTTTGCAGTGCCCCTAGAACCGGCACAGCCTGGCTAAAATCTCTCACTTTCGCCACTATTACAAGAACTTCATACGATGATTCCACCACCCCTTTGCTTTTCAAGACGCCTCATGATGTTGTGCCTTTCATGGAGCTTGATCATGCCCATTTTTCCGCTAATCGACATCCTCTCTTGGCCACTCATGCTCCTTATTCTTTCTTACCTACATCAATAATTGATTCTGGTTGTAAAATTATTTACATTTGCAGGGACCCCAAGGATACATTTGTTTCAATGTATCACATTTGTGCCAGGTATGCAAATCCTAAAACACTCAACCCATTGAACTTGATGAAGCGTTTGAGTTATTTTGTGAAGGCATAAGTTGGTACGGACCTTATTGGGACCATGTTCTGCGATACTGGAAAGCAAGCTTGGAACATCCGAACAAGTTTATGTTCTTGAAATATGAAAAAATGAATGAAGATACTGTTTTGTATCTTAAGAAATTGGCAGAGTTTATGGGTTGTCCATTTTCATCAGAGGAACAGCAAAAAAGGATGCCTGAAAAAATTGTAAAGATGTGTAGTTTCAAGAATATAAGCAACTTGGAAGTGAATAAAAGTGGGAAACATCGTGAAGGGCAAGGAAATTTGGAGATTGAAAACAAAATATATTTTCGGAAAGGGAAGGTTGGAGATTGGAAGAATGATTTGACGCCTGAAATGAGCACACAGTTAGACCAAATAACTCAGCAAAAATTAAGTGGTTCAGGTTTAAGTTTTAATTAAATATGAAGGAAATGTTTCATTAGATCCATTTTCGAAACTAATAATGTATGCATGGTAAAGTTTAATCTCTATTTTACTATCATTTGATTAAGGATTAGGATTATGTTTAAACCTTGTATTAGTTTCATCAAACTTAATTTGCAATTCTCATTGAAAAGTGATTAGTTTGCAGTGTAGGTTGTTGTTGTTTTTTTTAATGAAAAATTTGGCCATTAAGATTAAATGACCTTAGTTATATTTTGGGTAAATTACACCAGCAGTCACCTAACTTTGGGGTAGCTGACAAAACAGTCACCTAGGTTTCATTTCAGGCACTCAACTTTCAAAAAGTTACAAAACAGTCACCAACGTTATAAAAAAGTGACAAAATAGTCACTGATTAACGGTTACCGTTAGGGTGTTAACAGAATTACTGACGTGGCAAGTTAACTTGCCACGTTGGCGACAGCTGATGGGTGCTTGGTTTGGGGCGGGTTTAGGGAAAAAAATTGAAGGGTTATGAGTTAAATGTTTTAGGGTTAGAAGCAGATTAGGTTTAAAGGGATTTGGGGGAAAGAAAAATCGATTTGGGAAATTTCAATCATGATTTGGGGGTTTTTAGGGTTTAAACTGAATTAAGAATTGATTAAGAAGAGTTTAGGGTTAGAAATCAGTTCAATAATCGATTAACAGGGTATAAGGTTTAGGGTACGATTGTCTATTTTGTTTGGGGAGAAAAGAAGACAAACCAGAAACCATTCAGTGTTTTTGATTGTCAGCGACAATGGGCAATAGAAGAGAAGCTACTAGTGTTACATCCACTTTAACGGGTAAGTTGTTGCATTTAGTTTTAAATTTTTTGGATTTCAATGCTATTATTTGGATTTAGAGTTAATTAGGGTTATTTCGGTTTTAATTTTAATTTCGATTTTGATTTTGATTTTGATTTCGATTTCTATTTTGATTTTGATTACAATTTTGAAGCACTCACTGATTCTGATTTTGATTTTGATTTCAATTTCGATTTTGATCTCGATTTAGAATTAGAATTTAATTTTGATTTCGATTTAGGGTTACTTCGATTTTGATTGTATTTGTTGTTAATTAATGTGCATGACAGATTAGGGTTTGGTTTTTAAAGTGTATGACATATAATGTGTTTTGTATGCCATGTGCATGATTTTTATTATTTGTATTTGCCATTGTACGAATGCCATTATCAAACTGATGCTTATTATGTATATCTACCATTGTTTGTATCTGCCATTGTATAAATGCCATTGTATAAATGCCATTATCAAACTGATGTTTATTGTGTATATCTGTCATTGTTTGTATCTGCCATTGTATGAATGTCATGATCAAACTGATGTTTATTGTGTATATATGTCATTGTTTGTATCCAAGCTCCTATTGTATATGGCAAAATCAAAATTTGTTATTTACCTTTTTTATTGTACTGGTTATTGCCTATTATTGTCTGCCATGTGCATAAGAAAAATAGTTGTGTTTGATTAAATTAATTTTTGTATTGGTTGTTGTCTACCATGTGCATGACAGAAGTGTTTGTATTAAATTATTCGGTATTTTGTATTTGTTATTGTCTGACAGAAATGGTTAAAGTGTTTGCCTATGTTGTCTGTCTTTATCGATGAGTACTTTGTTTGGCAGGTTTAATTGATAACAATTTTAATGAGAATGAAGAAAACATGTCTGGTAGTGATGTGTCTGGTAGTGATAGTGATGCATCAGAAAGTGTTAGTTTAGATGGTTTAAAGATGGATGGTATAGAAGTAGATGAACTGTGTGATAGTGATGATTCTGGGAGGTTAGATAGTGCACATGGGTCTGACTCGGATGGCCAAAATTGGCCTGAGTTCAACCTAGAGAATGACATGAGTAATCCTAGACTGAAGGTTGGAATGTTATTTAAGTCTAAAGATAGTCTAAAAGAAGCTGCCAAGTAGTATGGTAGGTTGAATAGTTATTTTATTAAGTTTCTCAAAAATGATTTTAAAAGGTTAAAGGCAGTCTGCAGTGAAAAATGTTCTTGGTTCATATGGGCTTCTAGGCTAAACCCTAATGACCCTACTAACCAGACTTGGCAAATTAGGAGTTCAAACGCTAACCATACTTGTTTTAAAGTCTATAAAAATAGGAATGTAACCTCAGCTTGGATAGGTGAACATTATAAAAAAAAATTCATTGCTGATCCTGATTATTCTCTGAAATCATTACAACAAGATGTGAAAAGAGATTTTTGTTGCTTAGTCTCACTAACCAAATTAGAGGGCTAAACTTAGGGCATTCGAATTAATTGAAGGAGCTCATAAGGCTCAATATGAGAAGATTTATGAGTATTTGTTAGAGGTTAGGACCCAAAATGAGGGAACAACAACAATCTGTTATTTGGATAACAGGTTGTTTCAAAGGATGTATGTCTGTCTGCAGGCATGCAAAGATGGCTATAAGGCTGGTTGTAGGTGGATAGTAGGTTTAGATGGATGTTTTTTGAAGGGATACTATGGTGGCTACTTGCTTGCAGCTGTTGGGATAGATACAAATAATGGCATCTATCCTCTTACATATGCTATTGTCGAAAGTGAAAACCAGGCATCATGGCTTTGGTTATTAGAGTTGCTTGCAATAGACTTGGAAATTATGGGCTCGTACCAGATATCTTTCATGTCTGACAAACAAAAGGTAAAACTCTATTTATTTATTCTTTTATGTTGTTTCGATTAGGGTTTGTCAAAGAATTAAACTATTTTTTTTAATTGCAGGGACTTGTATAAGCAATATGTATATTGTTTCCTAATACAGAAACAAGACACTGTGTTAAGCACCTACATGCCAATTTCAAGAAGGCTAGTTTTTGAACAAAGAAATTGAAATATTTGCTTTGGAAAACTGCCAGAGCAAGCACTACAAGGGAGTTTGAGGATGCCATGGATGAACTGAGAAAAACCAATCAGCATGCTTATGATTGGTTGAAGGAAAAGAACCCTACTCACTGGTTAACGTCTCACTTCTCAATTAGGATTCATTCTGACATGTAGGTGAATAATCTTTTCGAATCATTTAACAAGGTAAACCCCTATGTTTTATGTTTCTTACTAATAATTAGCAATTCACTAATCATTTATATTGTTTACTAACAGATGATACTGGAAGCAAGAGGGAAACCTATTCTGACCATGATGGAAACAATAAGGACCAAGATTATGTTGCTTATTGTCAAGAAGAAAGAAAGAGCTGACAAATAAAATGGAATGTTGTGTCCAAAGATCAAGAAAAAGGTGGATGTCAATATAAAAGACTTATTAAGGTAAAAATTCTTTTTGATGCCTATATTCTAACTTCCTGTTACTGATCACATGCTATTTTAGTGAATGTTTTTTAATATGCATGCACTGATTGTTGGTGTGTTGAATATTTTTTAATATGCATGCAGTGATTGTTGGTGTGTTGCCTATTTTTTAATATGCATGCAGTGAGTATTTTTTTTATAATATGCATGTTGGTGGGCTATTTTTTTAGGGGTGTGTGTATCATTTGTTTAGTGATTATGTTTTAAATAAGCATGCTGACTGCTTTTTAGGTGTGTTCCATCACATGCTGGTGGTGACAAGTATTAGGTTAAATGTGGTCCAGGCAGCCAGCATGTGGTGGACTTAGTTGAGAATTTCTACTCCTGCAGGAATTGGGATCTCACTGGTATCCCTTGCATGCATGCTAAACAATGGGCCTCTTTGTCAAACATGCTACCAATATTGCCTCTTCCACTAAGAAGGTCACCTGGCAAACCTACTAAGGTGAGAAGGAAAGAACCTGATGAACCACAAAAAACAGAAAGGTTGAGCAAGAGAGGGATGGAGATAATGTGCAGTAAATGGAAAAGAGTAGGCCACAATAAGATGAGTTGCAAAGGGGAAGTTGGCCAAAACATTCCAGTAAGTCATTTGCCTTAAGTTAAGTAACAATATACTTCTATTTATGAATTTGTTTGTTTTTCAAATTTCTCTTATTCTTGTAGGTTAAAAGACATAAAGTTGGTGTCCCAACTTAGCAACAGGCTACCCCAAATCAGCAAGAGGGTACCCCAACTCAACAAGCTACCCTAACTCAGTTACCTACTGCCCCAACTCATCAACAAGCTACTCTAAGACAAAAGCTCCCATTGAAGAGAAAACCAACCACTGTTAGATGGATGCCTTCTACTCAAGAGTCATCCATGACAGACTATTGATGATGATGTGAACAAAATGCATTTTGTTAACTTTTTGAAAATGTGTAAATTTGCCTGCTACTGATTTATTAACTTGGCAGATAATTTTTTTATAAATTTTCCTATGATTGCTACTGTTGATAAACTTAGGCTAGTCACTGAATTTTTTTGTAAATTTCCCTACAATTCACATCTGTTCAATTGTGGTGAATTGTAGGAAAATTTGGCAATATTTTGCCCCTTATTCCTTTTGTAAACAGTTTGGTGTTTTCACCTTAATATATGAGCATTGATCCATGCTATTTGTTATCTATTCTCTTCTAGCATATGTTTCTTTTTTCCATCTGTTATATTTTTTAACAACTGTGTGACTATTAAGAAATGTGTGAGAATTGAGAATTGAGAAATACATATGTTTTTTCCATATGTTATCTCTTCTAACGTGTGAAAATTTGACAAATGCATAGGTTTTTTCCATCTATTGTCTTTTTCTGATACATGAGTATTGAGAAATACAAATGAAATGAGCTGGTTAGCGATGCATACCAGCAGCCATGTATAAATCTTGTTCTAGCAATTTGTAAACAAGAACATGAGTTGGTTAGCCATGTATACCAGCAGTCATGGATAACATATGTTAAACAACAAAAATATTCCAAAACAATTTGTAATCAACAAAAATATCCCATTTCAAGTCTTTCAAGTGTTTGTAAACAACAACATGAGCTGGTTAGCCATGTATACCAGCAGCCATGTATCACATATGTTAAGCAACAATATACCAGCAACCATGTATACCAACATAAGCAACAATTTACCAACAACAAAATTACAAAACATAAGCTGGTTTTCAATGAACATAAGATGATTTTTAAGCTTTTAAAAACAACAAAACTGTTACAATTACAAGCACCAATAACCAGGTTCTTCTCTCTCTCTTCCTTGCATCCTCTAATGTCCTCACTTTTTTTAGAAGACCCAACAACACAATTCTTGAATTGGGCGTCAGCTGAAAAATCGACATGGTTTTCAAAATCGATTGCCAAATTTCTTACACCCAGAAAACCTCCTACCTGGGTTGTCATTGGACCAAGACGTGTTTAATTTGGCTGGGTTTCCACAATGGCACAATGGAATCACTTCAAGCATCTCCATTTTTCCTCTTCTCCTTCTTCTTCTCCTCATCCTCTTCTTCTTTTACTATTTTTTTCTAACCCTAAACTAGTGCTTCAATAGGCTGATAAAGTTAGACTAAGTGACTAACCGGCCAGCTGGACTGCCATTGGACGTTGTTACTTGCCATGTCACTTTGCTGTGACGTCTGTGACGGAAAACGACAAAAGGGACTGTTTTGTAACTTTTTGAAAGTTGAGTGACTGAAATGAAACCTAGGTGACTGTTTTGTCAGCTACCCCAAAGTTGAGTGACTGAAATGAAACCTAGGTGACTGTTTTGTCAGCTACCCCAAAGTTGAGTGACTGTTGGTGTAATTTACCCTTATATTTTTTATTTTTATTTTGAAAGAAAATGACTAGGCTATTATTTGATAAATAAAAACAGCTACCAAAACTTTCCAACACATATTGGGCTCAGTGTTTTTTAGAAAACAAAAAAAACAGATGTGGGAACCCACTTCTAAATCAGAAGCACATTGCTAGAAGTAAACAAAACAAAAAATGACAATAAATTTGAAATATACAAACATAAAGGAAATAAAAAAAATAAAAGGAAGTCTATCCCTATCCCCAGTCACATCTTAACAGCCTGGCCACCATTTAATTTTCTCCTCTTTTCATGCCATTAGCCATATCTTTTTTAGCCATAAATTTTTGTTCTTAGTGAAATTATATTCACAAAAAATAAATTAAAATATAAATTAACGAGAATTATGTGAAATTTCATATTAAAATATTTTTAATAAGATGTAATAATATAATTATCCTAAAAAAATTTAACTCATTAGAAAAACTTAACAAATATAAGAAAGATTGAAATTTTTTGAAAAAAAATTGAAACTTTAAATTTATTAGAAAAACAATTTGAAAAGAAAAAATCAAAGGTTGATGGCTAAAAATGCTTAAAAATATAATTAGAGTTATTTTGACAAAACATGTAAACGTCAATGATCAAATATTTTCTTTATATTTAAGTGTGAGTATTTGGTATAGTGATTAATGTTTAATAATATATTAAATATTTTTTTTTGATGAATCACAATAGAAGGGTAAATAAAATTCTAACAGTAACGCGACTAGAGGAATTCAATCCCAGGCCACACTTGAGATAGTAAACAGCCTGACCATCAAGCCAACACATGGATTCATATATCAAATAATTTTATATTATAAATTCCATATTCATTTTCTTTTCTATCCTTAATTTTGTTTAGTTTATCAAACAATAGATAAAAAGTTGAAATTTAATATATAGCAATTTTCATTAAATCATTAGCTAATTATTTAAAAAATAAATTAAAATTCATTATAACTTTGATTATAATTTTAATTATGTTCTATAGTTTGAATAACACTACTTTATATTAATTATATGAAATTAAAATACATATTTATTAAAATTAAAAATAAAAATTTAAAATTTAAAAGCTTAGTGAAGTTGTTAAAACCTACAAATTGAGAAGATAACATGTGATGATGGAGTGTGGTAAAAAGATAAAAAATGATTTATACAAAAAAATTAAACTCTTTCTGATATATTGAATAATTACGTAATAGATATAGTAAAAGAATAGTGCAAAATTTTAAAAATAAAGTTTTGTTAATGTCGAAATTGATATTGTATATATTTTTATAAGTTATTATTAATTAATTTTAAATTATATATTTTATTATTTATTGTATATTATTTTTAAATATATATTAGTAATTTTCACATGCCTAATACAATTTCTAATTCTATACAGCTAGTGATGTTATTGAACTCTACCAGCAAAATTAAGAGGATAACATGTATATAAAAATATAGTAAAAAATAAAAATTAATTATATAGAAAATGAAACCCATGCCAACTTTTTAACCTTGTACAAGGAGTTTACACCCTCCAGTATATTGAATAATTACCTAACGAATATAGTAAAAAAGAAAATAGCGTAAAATCTTAAAACTAATCCAATAACTTTTTTGACGTCGAAATTAAAATTGAAAATTATTAATGTTAAATAAAAAATTGAATGGGATATGCACGAAATTCAAATGGGAGTCCCCCATTGGGCTGACGAGGTTGTTTGTGGTTTATGGCCGACTGCTGCCCTAAGACAGGACCCACCACCTCCACGTCTCGCTCCAAATCTCTTTCACTGCCGCCACGTCCAAAAAAGTTGCGTATGTGATTTTAATTCTTTCAGCCTGTTGGAAGCGTAATAACACATAAATAAAATATAATACAAACTTTTTTTTTCTTTCTATACTAGCTGCTGGTAGTTTTTCCTTCTATAACTCACAACACTTTTTTTTTTCTCTCAAGCTCGCTAACGTTTTCAGCATACACTCAATTCATTTTTCATGAGACTCTACTTACATTTTTATAAGCATAGTAAATCGACTTAAACTTTATCATGCCTTACCGTCTAAGATTGTTCAAGCTGCTGCCATCATTATCCTTTGTCCTTGATTTTTCATGAAATTCGGCAGGCCACGTTTTCTATGAGGTTGAAAGCCAATTGGATAAAAATTCTTTGGCTGCAATTTTTATGCTGAAAGTCGGTTTGTTTTCTAACACAGCCTATATAAAGCCATTGTTTCCATACTACTTGCACTCATTACTCATGGAATCCCACTTTGATTCCCATGTTGAGCAACATAACGAAGATGAGTTTCAGAAATCTTTCAAAGAGATGATTTCTACTCTCCCTAAAGGGAACAGCTGGGGTCTTCCCGATCATCTATATCAGTATCAAGATTTTTGGTTCACCTCACCTTTCCTACAAGGAGTCCTGTTAGCTCAACAACAGTTTGAGGCTCAACCCACTGATATCATACTTTCTAGTGCCCCTAGAACCGGCACAGCCTGGTTAAAATCTCTCACTTTCGCTACTATTACAAGAACTTCATACGATGATTCTACCACCCCTTTGCTTTTCAGGATGCCTCATGATGTTGTGCCTTTCATGGAGCTTGATCATGCTCATTTTTCCGCTAATCGACATCTTGGAATTCCTCTCTTGGCCACTCATGCTCCTTATTCTTTCTTACCTACATCAATAATTGATTCTGGTTGTAAAATTATTTACATTTGCAGGGACCCCAAGGATACATTTGTTTCAATGTATCACATCTGTACCAGGTATGCGAAATCCCAAAACACTCAACCCATAGAACTTGATGAAGCGTTTGAGTTATTTTGTGAAGGCGTAAGTTGGTACGGACCTTATTGGGACCATGTTCTGGGATACTGGAAAGCAAGCTTGGAACATCCGGACAAGTTTATGTTCTTGAAATATGAAGAAATGAATGAAGATACTGTTTTGTATCTTAAGAAATTGGCAGAGTTTATGGGTTGTCCTTTCTCAACAGAGGAACAGCAAAAAGGGGTACCTGAAAAGATTATAAAGATGTGTAGTTTTGAGAATCTAAGCAACTTGGAAGTGAATAAAAGTGGGATACATCGTGAAGGGCAAGGGAATTTGGAGATTCAAAACAAGATTTATTTTCGGAAAGGGAAGGTTGGAGATTGGAAGAATTATTTGACGCCTAAAATGGCCACACAGTTAGACCAAATAACTCAGCAAAAATTAAGTAGCTCAGGTTTAAGTCTTAATTAAATAAGAAGCCAATGTTTCATTAGATCCATTTTCGAAACTAATAATGTTTGCATGGTGCCTAGTTTCTTTTTTTTAAAGCATGGGTAGGGTTTGATCTCTATTTTACTATCCTTTGATTAAGGATTAGGATTATGTTTAAACCTTGTATTGTCGTTTCGTTTAACTTAATTTGCGGTTGTTGATTAATGTGTGCATTGCCACAACATTTAACACTTGTTATTGGTACTGTTTTTTAAGATTATTTTATCATAGAGAGGGATTATGATGGAGAGGGATCCACTTAACCAACCTAAAATATTAAGTTTTATAATTTTTTTTTGTAACTTTTTATATGAATAATATTTTAGTAATTAAACTGTCATATTTAATATTTTATTTTATGCAAATTATGCATGTTCGATACAAATTAAAAATTTTTAACTATTTATTTCATATAAAAAATTAACTGTTAAATAATAACATTTTAGATTTATATGATAGAGATATCGAGTTAATTAAAAAAATTATGTTGATGATAAATACAAATATATTAATAAATTCAATTTTTAGATTGTTAAAATAATAATTATATAAAAAATATAAAATCAGATAAAGTACAATGATACTCACCTGTTTGATCATATATTGAAATTAGTTTAGTAGAAAATTGGATGTCTTGATTGATTTTTGAATTTTGGAAGATTGAAGTGATTAGATTTTATTATTGGGAAAATGGAAGAAAAGGAAGTTGATTTTGAAGACCAACCTACATACATCCAATTTGAAAGAAAGGGAAGCGGTGGCACATGGGCTCGAAGCGGTGGCGTATGGGATTCTATCTCCTTGTTAGGTTTGAATAAAGAAATTTTGTTCTGATCTCCCTTCCAAATTAATAATTTCATTACTTTCTAATTATTTGATTAGATTTAAAATATAATTTTTTTTAACTTTTACCCAAAACAATTATAACATTCTTGTCTCCATTTTTAAAATATAAATTAATAAATTTTGGTTTATACGTAAAAAAATTAAAAAATTATGAAAAAAATAATTAATTTTTATATTACATTCACATCTAATTAAGTATTTATTTTTAAATTAAATAAATAATTAAGTTTCTTTGTTAACGAAAGTTAATCATGTTGACTCTTAAAATAAATTGATGGACCATTAAATAATGATACATTGCAACTTCTAGTTTAATTGAATATATTTCTATAAAAAAATTGTAAATCATAATAATATAAAAATAGAGAAAAATAGAAAAAATAATAAAAATATTAAAATTAAAATATTTTTGAAATATTAAAATTGATATAAACTTATGAAAAATAATAAAAACTTATAAATATTAAAAATATTTAAAAATCTAATAAAATCTAATAAATTTTATTTTTATAAAATTAATAAAAACATATTTAAATATTTAAAATTATATAAAAAAGTTAAAAATCATAAAATTATAAAAATATATATTAAAAATCATAAAGATTATTAAATATTAAAAAGTATTAAAATTGATATTAACTTATAAAAATAATAATAAAAACTTATGAATATTATAAAAAATCTAATAAATTATTATAAAAAATTAGAACATTTAATATTTTATAAAAAAAACTTATAAAAATTCATAAAAAATTTATAATTTATAAAAAAAATTCAACCCCTAAATCATAATAAATCATTGGATAATGAAAATAATTATCATATTCATTTTCATGCTTGATATTCCACCAATAAAATGAAATTGTGACGCTCCCTTTTTTAATTTTTATTCATAAATTATTTTTTTATTTTTTTTATCTCTAATTTTTTTAACTACAATAGAAGTTAGGAGTGAATTTACAGAATAACAGGATATCTCATTACACTTTATTTAGGAAATTAAAAAACATATTATTTTGAATATTGAAGACAAAGTGCAAGAAAGATCAAGCAGGGATGAATCTAACCCATTGAGATAAGCTAGGGATGCCATTATTAACAACAGTAAGCAAATAGTAACCAGGTGGTGCCACATTCGGCGACGGTGGAGCCTCCAAAACAGCACTCATCAAACCACCGCCGTCCCTTGTTGTGTGCCGGCTGTTAGTATATTAAATTAGTATATTGCTAATTTAATTAGTCGAAATAGTCAAAGTTTGTTAGAATTAACAAACTATAGTTTAGTTTGTTAATAGTTAGTTTAGTCAGTTTTCTTCTCTTGTAATTTGTATAAATACATTCATTGAACGAATGAAAATACAAGTAAAAATTTTACCAAATACACAATTTCCACATGGTATCAGACGTTTAAAGATTCTTCCGCATTTTCTCTGCTTTTCTGCATTTTCTTGGCATTTTCCTGGATTCTTTTTCCATTATGCCTGTTAATTCATCAACGATTGAGCTTTCTGATCCTACAATTCCTATTTCCAGTCCTTATTATTTGCATCCAAATGAAAATCCTTCGCTTATACTTGTTTCACCAGCTCTCAATAGTTCCAACTATCATTCTTGGTCTCGTGCAATGCGTCTTGCACTTCTCTCGAAGAACAAGCTTCAGTTTGTTGATGGAAGCATTACAGTACCATCTGACGCTGATTCTCTTTATCCTGCTTGGGAACGATGTAACACCATGGTAATTTCTTGGCTTAATCACTCTATCAGTTCCTTCATCTTTAGCAGTGTTCTTTGGGTTAATACTGCATTTGATATCTGGAATGATCTTCGAGAACGATTTTCTCAAGGTGATGTTTATCGAATCTCTGATTTGCAAGATGAGATTTCATCTTTTAAGCAAGATGATCGGTCAGTTACAGACTATTTTACTGAACTCAAGATTTTCTGGGATGAGTTGTTACATTTTAGGCATCTTCCTCGCTGTTCTTGCAATACACCTTGTTCTTGTGGTGTTTTGACTACTATCAAGCGTTATCATGATGATGACTATGTGATTCGCTTTCTTAAAGGTCTTAATGATAAATTTACTGGTGCGCGATCTCAGATTATGCTTTTAGATCCTTTGCCATCCATTAATAAGGCTTTTTCTATGGTGATTCAACAAGAAAGACAGTTCAATACTGGAAGTTCAAAGGTGTTTGTTAATAATCTGTCTTCCTCTGATAATACCTCTAGTGTGAATGATGTTACTAAGCGATTTGATGCTTCTTTTTCAACTGTTGACAAAAGATGGTGTATTTTCTGTCAAAGGCCTCGTCATACAATTGAAACATGTTTTCGCAAGAATGGTTATAATAATGGATACAGGGCAAAGGATCAGGCTCGTGTCAACAATGTTTATTCTGATGATGTTGCTGAGCCTCCACCTACTTCAACACTAAGTGATTCCTCATCTAATAATCTGGTTTTACTTTGACTCAAGAGCAATATTCTCAGCTTCTTGCTTTACTCAAACCATCACCCTCTCCATCCATTCCCTCTTCTACCTCTTTAACCAATAATGTTATCCGTGACTCTCACTTTACTCTTGCTACCACTGAAGGTATATCTTTAACTCCTTTTTGGATCATTGATACTGGTGCTACTGATCATATTACCTATTCTTTATCATCTTTTGCCTCATATAAACATATTAAACCCATCCTTGTTACTTTACCTAATGGTACCAAACTTGAAGCATGTATATCTGGTACTGTTATTTTTCATGAACATTTATGTTTACATGATGTTCTTTATATTCCAGCTTTTACCTTCCATTTGCTTTCTGTAACCAAACTTACTACTACTTTGCCATGTTGTTTTACCTTTCATTCTAATGTTTGCAAGATACAGGCTCTCCCATCCTGGAAGATGATTGGTACAGCTAGAGCATATCGAGGTCTTTATCTACTTGACTATCCATCTCAAACTTTTACCCTTTCTACTACAACCTTTACTGCTACTCCTACTACAGATGTATGGCATTCTCGTCTTGGTCATCTTTCAGACTCGAGAATAAAACTCCTTTTACCAGAAATACCTACTTTACAACTTTTTGATAATTCAGCTTGTAAAACGTGTCACTTGGCAAGGCACAAAAAGTTTTCTTTTCCTGTAAGCAATTCTGTTTCAATAAAGAGATTTGATCTTATACATGCTGATATTTGGGGCCCTAATCCTCTTGTTTCTATTAATGGCCATAAATATTTCTTGACAATTGTTGATGATTACAGCCGTTATACCTGGCTTATTCTTTTAAAAACAAAGTCTGAAGTTCGAGAACATATTCAAAATTTTTTCCAAATGGTTGAGACCCAATTTTCAGCCAAAATTAAAGTGATTCGATCTGATAATGGTTCTGAATTTGCTATGCCTTCTTTTTATGCTTCTAAAGGAACCATACATCAAACATCTTGTGTGGAAACACCACAACAAAATGGCTTGGTGGAACGAAAACATCAACATATTTTAAATGTTGCTCGAGCCCTCTTGTTTCATTCTCATACACCTCAATATTTCTAGGGATATTCAGTCTTACATGCTGTCTATCTCATAAATAGAACACCTACACCTCTCCTTTCCAACTTTACACCTTATGAAAAGTTTCACCAAACCAAACCAGATTACTCTATTCTAGAAGTTTTTGGTTGTTTGACTTATGCATCTACTTTAACAGCTCATAGGCATAAATTTGATTCTCGTTCTCGAACATGTATTTTTCTTGGCCTTTCACCTACAGTTAAAGGTTATGTACTTTTTGACTTAGATACCAAAATCATTTTCATCTCTCGAAATGTAACCTTTCATGAACATCATTTTCCATTTCTTCACAGTTCCTTGTCTCCTTCATCACCTTCATTACCAGTTTTAGCTTCCTCTCCTACCTATGATGAACCTATATCAGATTCATCTTCTTCTATTGAAACACCATCACCACCCACAAATACTGAACCACATATTGAACCACCACCCATAAATACTGAACCACATGATAAACCACATATTGAACCACCAACTCCAAATGTAACCCGTCCTACAAGAAATAGACAACCACCTCGTTATTTGAATGATTATCAATGCTCTTCTCTGCAGGCTGGTACCAATCTTCTCCCAGGTAATAGTTACTCTCTTACTCAAACTTTTTCCTATTCAAACCTTTCAGCTACACATTTACACTATACTTTAGCCATTACTGCCACTACCGAACCAAAAACATACACACAAGCCGTAAAACATTTACATTGGAAGCTGAGATTACTGCTCTTGAACAAACTAAGACCTGAATTATTACTGAGTTACCACCTGGTAAGCAAGCAATTGGTTGCAAATGGGTTTTTCGAGTCAAACATAAGGCTGATGGCTCAATTGAGCGATACAAAGCTCGCCTGGTTGCTAAGGGATACACACAACGAGAAGGTGTTGATTATTTTGACACTTTCTCTCCGGTTGCAAAGATTACTACTGTGCGACTTCTTCTTGCTTTAGCTGCATCTCAGAATTGGTTTCTCCAGCAGTTAGATGTCAATAATGCGTTCTTACATGGTGAATTGAATGAGGAAGTTTACATGAAGTTGCCCCTTGGATTTGAAGGATCAGACAAGAGCAAAGTCTGCAAATTACAAAAATCTCTATATGGCTTAAAACAAGCTAGCAGACAATGGTTCTCCAAACTTACAGCTTCTCTTTTATCCCTTGGCTACAAACAATCCTCCTCTGATCATTCTCTCTTTGTCAAAAAGGAAAATGATTCTTTTACAGCCTTGCTTGTTTATGTTGATGATATGATATTGGCTGGTAATAATCAACATGAAATTTCTACAGTTAAGAGTTTTCTAGATCAGGCATTTAAAATCAAAGATCTTGGTGAGCTTAAGTATTTTCTTGGTCTCGAGATTGCAAGGTCAACTGCAGGAATTCATTTATCTCAAAGGAAGTATTGTCTTGAGATTTTGACTGATAGTGGCTTCATGGAATGTAAACCAGCAAAAACTCCAATGGCAACCAAATCAAGCTCAAAATTGCGAAGTGATGACAGTGAATTACTTGCTGATAATACACTCTATAGACAGCTGGTTGGTCGACTCATTTATCTTACATCAACACGACCAGACATTTCATTTGCAGTTCAGCAGCTAAGTCAATTCTTGGATAAACCAACTGTGTTGCATCTTCAGGCAGCTCATCATGTATTGCGCTACTTAAAGAACTCTCCTAGTTCTGGAATATTTTTCTCAGCAACTTCTTCTTTGCTACTTCGAGGCTTTAGTGATTCTGATTGGGCTGGTTGTCCAGAAACCAGACGATCTATAAGTGGTTTTTGTATTTTTCTTGGTGACTCCCTTATTAGTTGGAAAGCAAAGAAGCAAACCACAGTGTCTCGCTCATCCTCTGAAGCTGAGTATCGAGCATTAGCAGCAGCAGCTTGTGAAATTCAATGGTTGCACTATCTACTTGATGATCTTCATCAACCAGTTTCTTCATCAACAAGATTGTATTGTGATAATAATTCTACTTTACAGATAGCTGCTAATCCAACATTCCATGAAAGAACAAAACACATCGAGATTGATTGTCATATTGTAAGGGAGAAAGTTTCAACTGGTGTGATACAATTGTTGCCTTGTTCTTCTAAAGATCAATTGGCTGACATGTTTACCAAATCCTTGGCTACTGCTCCATTTCGAGAAAATTTGTTCAAGCTAGGCATGTTGAATATACATTCTCTAGCTTGAGGGGGATGTTAGTATATTAAATTAGTATATTGCTAATTTAATTAGTCGAAATAGTCAAAGTTTGTTAGAATTAACAAACTATAGTTTAGTTTGTTAATAGTCAGTTTAGTCAGTTTTCTTCTCTTGTAATTTGTATAAATACATTCATTGAACGAATGAAAATACAAGTAAAAATTTTACCAAATACACAATTTCCACACCTCAGTTTCAGCAACCTTTGATTCATCGAAATGGAATGCGTCGTGAACGGCGGCGCATAAACACTATATTCTACGTCTTTACTCGGCCTTCGTCCAAGCCAGAAATGAATAGTAAACGCTGTCCCATATGCAACACCAGATGAATGCCCCTCATACTCTACCGTTACATTCCCAGGCCTCAAATCATTGAATTGCCGATCCATATAATCAGGGACGAAAGCTTGTAATCTTAGCTCCGTCGGGTAAGCAACGTTGCTGAAAGTGTATGTATTATGAGGGTTGCCGCCGGCAACCAAGACTCTTCCGTCCGGTAAAAGAAGAGCAGAGGAATGATACATTCGGGCAATCCTGGTGGCTTTCAGGACCGTAAATCTTTGTCCACGACTTTTCTTAGGATTGTAAAGGTACGGCCTGAGCGATGGGGTCGCTGCGTTTTGCCATCCTGCGCAACCACGTCTAGCGCCATTGATGATTAGTATATGACCTGTAGGAAGGATCAACATGTCATGCATGGTACGAGGTCGTGGCATGTTTTCCATTTTCCATATGTGATTGTTCCCTGTAATCACCATTCTCCCACAAGAGCTCAATGCCGGGAGGAATCTCCCTCTGGCTGCCGCTTCGTAAGCTCCCGAGGCCGCGCCACCGCATACCATGACTTCGACTTTTTGGAACCTGTCTTGGTGATCCAATGGGAGAATAACCGATGATCCTGAGCTCGGATAGTTTCTGGAACCACCCCCTGGAATCCTCGGAAAGGTTTTGACCACACGGTTTCGTTGATAATTGAAAAGGATGGAGTCACGGTTGGCGAAGATGAAGAGGTTACCATCAGAAGAAAGATGAAGGAAAGGGTAGAGGTTGTTTCCGCCACCATCCTCGTCATGAGTGTCATGCAAAAAGGGAAGATTAAAAGATCTGTCCTTGGTATGTAATTTAGGTATAAATTCGTAACTATAAGCATTCCTTCCACCAACAACAATAACTCGATCATGTTGAGGCAATAATAGATTCGAAGCATACCATCGATTACCCGACAATGGCCTCTTCGATTGCTGCCAATTGCATAGATGATCACGGCAAGTTCTGAAATATCGTATCCTTTGAGATCCTCGACCATGGCCACCAACTTGGAGAAGTGTGCCATTGCTGAGGAACGAACCCGAAGAACACCATGGATCCGAGACAAACCTAAGCGGCCGCAAGTTATTACCATGAATGTAATATTCAACCGAATGAGCATAACACGCCCCATCTTTTAAATCGGCACGGGAACGAGTGCTGCATCTTCTCCCATTGTACCGTTGATGAAGCCGGTACTGGGAAGGGCCTGCTTCAGTTTGGTCGAAGATAATAACAGTATTTTCATGGGTTAACGCCATGTGCATGGCGACAACTCCCGTATTATTCCGTAAGCTGCTAGTTTTGCTGAAGTTGGGACCGATGAGTCCTAAAATGGCGTGAAGTTATTCGAAGCAATCTTGACGTGAGCTGAATGTGATATTCATGCAAAGCATCACATAGCGTACCACTGCAGTGCATAATTCTTGGCTGACTACTCATTACATCTTGCAATATCTATATTCATCTGTATTTTCTTATGTGTAAAAAAATGACACATTAATATTTTCATTATTATATTCATGTTATTTATGGCAAAGCTAAAGAAAGCGACAGTAGCATGCCACTCCTAACTACATTCCTCCGACCGATGACATATTTTCGGACATGTGTATAAGAATATAATATTTCAAAAATCCTCCAAATACATAAAAAAATCTTTAAAAAATGAATATGTCCGTATCAAACACATCCGCACATCCAGATAAAAGGCGAGAACCTATGAAACTTTTTTGACCAGGACAACCAGGTTAGAAAAGATCAGGCCGTCAACAAGTGGAACTGTTTCATTGTGCAAATTATGGCTTAAGTAAGGATTGCCAGTTATAGGTTAATAAATGGGGGCTGAAAATGCATTCTCACAGCACGAAAAATAGTACAGATTACAGTTGGCATGGGGCACGGATGCTAATCCGACAATGAGACATGTCTGTTCGTTCTGTGCCTGATTACATTACAACAATATGATCTACTGAAATAGATAATGCTATATGACTAAGTTTTTTAGTTCGATGAAATCCACAACTATGTACAAAACTTTGGATACATATATGATGGGTGCCCAATCTCTCTAAAGAAAAGATACGATGCGCATCCAATCATGGCCAACTATGAAGCCTTTTGCACAATAAACTTAAAGGACTTACTCTTGGAATGCTGGACGACAGAGAGAGCATAAGCAAGTCCAGGCAAAGCATATTATGCTTAATAGAGTCTTATTCTCGTATCGATTGTGCCTCGGCAGATGGGACACAACTGAAGGTCTTGTCCGCACTCACAACAGGTCTGCATGGAAATGAAATTTAGGAATCCTTCCATTCAACAAGGGATGTCAGATAATAATAAAATCCTTAGTTATGTTACCTGATGTCCACAACCAAAGGCCATATCCTTTGCATTGCAAATGCAAATAGGGCAAAGCTGTCGGAAAAACATGCAAATACCTTTAGAGATTGATTTATGAGAATTGTGATTTTTAAGTCATTGAAAAAAAGATAGATTACATGATTATCTGAAGCAGAACTTGCAGGAGGAGCGGTTTGGACTGGTGCTTCACGTCTAGCGGAAGAAGGTGCACTTGGACGAAAACTGCTCGACCACGAAAGTTTCGAGTTGCTAAAAGAACCAGCACCATAAAGAGGAGGGGGAAGGGGAACCCTATCAATAGCCTTCCCCCTGGTATTACTGTTTAACCAATAACATAAAAGAAGTTGCACTTCAATGTTATCTTCCCATTAAGACTGGTTAAATGCCTTGTAAGCCTACTAAAACAATACTAATTATTACCCCAATATGTTGAGCTCCAGCGTTGCTTTGTACTGAGACGGAATTTCCATCAATGCTGAAAGAGCAAACTCTGCCTCTTTTCGGGACCTATCCATATTCTTCGACATTATTTCCGTAAAATTCACAAACTACAGGAAGCAGCTTTTCAAATTAGATGGCGAATATGAATAATATGGTTCACCTTACCAGCTTCAAGGAGCAAATATAAGAAAGTAAAACATCGATGAGCCACACTTGCCTGGAAATTATCAAAGGCACGGGCAGGAATGTTATCATCAAATTCTCTCATCATTTCCCATGGTCCATCTCCAACTCCGACTAAAATAATAGACAACGGATACTCACTACAAAGTAATCGTATATTAGGAAGTTGAACATAGAAGAAAACATCATTTGGGAACACAAGCGACCATATAGCACCTTGCTTTTACTATTGCTTCGACTGTTTTTTTTTCTTGTGGGCTTAGTTGGCCACGCTCTGTATCAACACTTCTAGTCACCTGCATCCATTACCAGATAGAAACTATCGACAAAGATTTCACTTAAAAACATGTTTTAGATAGAAAGCTCAAATTTCAGCAACAGAAGATCATTACCGGAGGAGTCTTGCAGTAACTAACGGGGTTAACAGGATGAAAAACAAATTTGCCTAGTGCTGTGGTCATTCGATACTAGGACTAGATTATAATGTATAATTTATAATTATATGCAGTATACAAACCTATTAAGTACGAGCAAAGGCATGCGGAACCCTTTTCCCAAACCAAGTATTTGTGTGTGTTTAAAGAGGATTTACCAAGCATTTGAAATTAAACAAATTATTGTACAACACAAAGCAGATAAGTTACCTGCCCATCGGCTATTATCAGCAACACATGGTATTGCCCACCACTTTGCTCAACAATGGTGATGGCCATTTCAATTATAGGAGCAAATGACGTTGGCCCTGTCAAAAAGAATAAATGTGGGTAAGTGTAGAGATGAAGGAAAATATCCCGAAAATAAGATAAGCACAGGACTGACAACGGAATGAATAAAAGGAAGAAGTGAAATGAATTATAACCTGCAAGTTTCAGATTAGGGACTAATTCTCTGTATCGTCTCAACACTTCTTCAAATCCATTGCAAAACGTCTCATCCGGATAGAAGCTGAATACTTCTTGATCATGTGTTGATGCTGCCGGATCAAAGAATCTCATATCATCTCAACTATGAAAAAGATTAAATTAAGAGACCCAATGGAAAAATCTTACGAAATAAATACCATCTCCGAATCCAAAACAAGGAATTAAATTATCCTCATCAAAGGAAGACAATGTTTTTCCAATAATGGATATTGCCTGTTCGTATGGATTTTGCTCATCTCCAATGTGGTGTAGACTTCTTCGGTGGAATGATCTTGCACCTATTTTAAAGCACATTAAAAGGTGTTGCACCATTATAAAAAAACCTTTAAATACATCGAGAGAATGTCAGACCTGTCCACTCATTGCTCTTAGTGAAATCAATGCCAACAATAAGGTTCGAAGACTCCAGGCCAGCACGGGCCAGGGCATCGGTGACCTGTGGGAAAAGAGGACTTGAACAAACTTTACTTACCAAATCTGTATATATATTGGCTAGCCAAATAACATAACAATGCCAATTCCAATGTTGATATGAAGTTTTAATCTTTTTGTAGTGTATATCTATGTATCCTATAAATAACAAAAACGGGTGTCTCTAAGTGTATTCCTGCGAGGAACATGCTCCGCAATTCTCAAATTGACTGAAGATTTCTTGCATTTAAATCACCGGGAATTACAAATACAGTATACCTGCTCCAAGCTGTTGTAGTTATCATCTATCTTCGAAAATTTTCTCTCCAACCTCCTCTTCGACTCTGGGGCATGACTGCCATAACTGTGATGTGGAGGGGCATAACGCTGCTCTGGAACATAGTCTTGGCCTGAGGGAGCATTTGATGGCTGTGCATATCTATGAGAATCCCATGAATATGAATTAGAAGCTACAGATGAGGACTGTGATGTGGTCGATCGTTTTGATATTATGCCACCCATCAGCTCTATAATTGATATATATTCTGCAAAATTCAACATATGCGAACATGAATGCAGCAAAGAACCCAAGTTAACTGTAAATAGCAATAATGTATTTTCGCAGGTATTATACATAATTTTGAAACAAATAACAGGTTTAAACTCAGTTGATTATGTGCTATTATTAAGATTAAGACAATGGCCAGCTTTTTTGGAAAAGTGGTACCAGTTTCACATAGAAAGGCCCATTTCCATACCAAGTTGTGATCAGAAGTAGCAAGTAATCAACAATGAAAATAGCAGGAAAAGAAAAACCTATCAAGTTTCAATTCTGAGGCAAATGCAGTGTCACTTAACGCCTATCCCATCTCCATCATCTATCTGCAAGGTTATCAAATTATATGCCATTAATTTGCCCCGTTTTCTTTGGGATTCAGTAATGCATTTATCCGGATAAACTTAAGTTAATTAATAGAAAGGTCAACGCTTTTAACATTATAGAAGCAATCACATACTTATTGCTTCAAAATGCAACAATCAGAAATGCTGCTACACTATTAACACCAGATGTTAAGCCACACCGAAGATTCCTTATCATACCTCCATGAGATTTTCAAGCTTATAATTTCGACATTATAAGGAAGCATACTCATAAAGAACCCAAACTGAACAGACACACTTTACACAAACATAAATCTTGTTATAATCCAGACCCAAAAGAAAGGGGGTGGGATGAATTGCATTAAGAATCTAACTACGTTTAAAACAAGATCTCAGATGTATAAACAATCGTAGCCGAAAACACAGGAAGCAAATAAAAACCTTCAAATGTTCCAAACTCTACATCCATTGAACAAAATTCACCAAAACAAAAGAAAAGAAACCCAGATTCAAAGTGAGGAACAAAAGTTGTAAACTAAAAATATATTTAAAAAAAAGTAAGGAACAGGGTTAATTATTTGTTCACCTTTTAAGCAAAAGAGTGAAGAATTGGGTGAGTAAAGAGAAAAGAAAGAGAAGTGAGTGGAGGGAGAAGACCATGCGTTGTAAGCGGTAAAAGTAAAGAAATAGCGGCGAAGAAGATGGGTTGGGTCGGCTTGGTTGGTTGGTTGGTTGGTTCTTGGAAGTTTCCTTTTGATGACTCTTGAGATATTTCCATTCAGTCTTACTTTTTCTTTTAAAATTTGACACCCGTAATCCACTTCAACCTTTATTCCACTTTCAACTGCTTTCATATCTTTGTCTTATAACCGCTTTACCCACGGTTATTTTCAGTTACTGCAGTTATTTTTTCTTTTTCTGTTTTTTACATTTATTCATTTTAATTAAAATCATTTAGTTTAGATTAGGCTTAAATACTAAAAAAAATCTTTCAAAAATAATTAAAAGAATTAATTGAGTATTTCGTAAAAAAATATAATCATTTGAGCTATTGAAATATTGTTTTTTCTTTTTCTATTAAAATATTAACGTATCGTCAAGTGTTATCATAATATGTGACATAGAAAATTTTTAATAATATAAAGGCTCAACATGATATTTGATGTAGAAAAATGTCGATGATGGAGTCCAGTAGAGTTTTTAGTTTGTACAATGAAGATTAAGGACTTCATAAGTGTCTTATAAAATATAATAAAAGGGTGAATATTTAGTATATTGACAATGAACATTTTTATTCCATGAGTTAAAAAATTAACATGTATATATATATATTTTTAATATTTTACTATATCCTATGAGATACTTGTCAATCCCTTAAACCTACTTGAGATTATTTATGGAATAAGAAAATTATACTACTAATGTACCAAATATTAACTAAAAAATGATTACTTATTTTTTATTTTTTCTCATACTCTATCCTCCATCATACATCAATCAATCCTTATTAACTTCTCTCGCATCACTTCTCTTTAATCAAAATTATTACTTACCATTTATCTTTAGTTACCAAGCCATAATTTTATTGTTTTTTAGAATACTTACTAGACACCTATATAATTACCTGATCATCAATATATTCTAAGCTGCCATTAAAATCAAATCCAAACTTTTCAAATAACAAAAATTTTCCATAATTTATTTTTGGTTTTATAATCTTTATAACTTTTTCATATCTTTTAAAATGTTTATATATATATAGATTTGTCAAGTTCAAGTATTAAAAAAATTAAATGAATGATTATAATAATTTTTTTTTTATAAATTTGAGGGAGAAATAAGTAATCAAAAAAAACGACGTCGTTAATGGCGTGCATGAAGGCGTTAAGAATTGGATAGTTGGATTTTCGGATAATGATCCTCCAGGAACCCAACCCAGAAAGGATGAAGCAAAAATTCAACTGATAAATTGACCTTTTTTTTTTAGACAGAAAAATCTCGAAACAACCATAACAATGGCTTCTTTGGCTTTTCCTTCTCTCAGTTCTTTAACCATTTCGCGCCTTCATAGCCAGAAAGCTCCTTTTTTGAACTCTTCAATTCCAACTCCAAGTATGTCAACCTTCAAACATCCAAGTGTCACTCTGCATCGTTTTGTATGCTTCTCTTCCAGCCAATCAAATTAATGGGTTTTGGGTTCATTCAAATTTGTTTTATTGTTTTCTCCTTTGGTTTCTTTTGTTGTTTTTTTTTTAAATTATTGTTTTCTTGTGAATTTAGCAATGTGGGGTTATTCGAATGCAAGCTGGTGAAGAAGATTTTGAGTTGAAACAAATGAGAGATATGGCTGCTGCGAAGAAAAGATGGGATGCTATGGTATATTTTCTTTATTCCTCAGCTTTAAGTTTTCGTTTCTTTTTTCTTTTATCTGATTTTTTTTCCTTGAATCCTCACTACCATATTTGATAAAGTACCCCCCCTCCTTGTACATGTCTAATGAGGATGATTCTCATGACAATGCTAAATCTAGTAAATTGAGCTTTAATATGGGGGCTTCTTGCTTTATTAGCAGTAAGTTTTAGCTGCATTGTGTTTACAGATTAGGGAAGGAAAAGTAAAGATTCTTACACCTAGAGAGGCAGGTTATGCAATTCAACTTTCAAACAAGCCTCTACTCGATGTTCGCCCGTCTAGTGAGCGCGAGAAAGTAATTAATCACTTCTCTTTTAACTTTAATCTCGCAAACATGATTGTTACAACTAGTCTCTTAGCTCCCTTGTCTTCTAGATTGAAGCTACTCTAGTCTTATTATTCATTGTATCATAAATTATGGTTTTGTTTTCAATCCGTGTTTCTTTTGAAATACCATGTTTAAAGCATTACATAGGCATATTTCTTTAAGGTATTGATTATTGTTGGGAAAGTGGTAAGTAATTGGTATCTAAAAACAACAAATTCTTGTTTTTTTCATTTCATCCCTTTCTTATTTAGGGAATTGTATGTTGCGTGGTATCTCCAAGGTTGGTGTCACTTTATTTGTGATTGGAACATATTCATGTTTTCTTACACTGTTTTGAAGGCATGGGTTAAGGGCTCCACCTGGGTACCGATCTTTGAAGTTGATAATAAATTTGACGTTGGAACCCTTTCCAGAAAAGCCACCAATTTTGTGATGGGTATCTCTTGATTCTTTTCCATCATCCGACTTCTAGGAAGATCATATTAATGGTTTACCTAATGTAGGATTACTTGATAAAACCAATTTGGTCCGCTTTCAGGACATATATTAAAACTGTTTTATGTTTTCTATAGGGGGTTGGTGGAGTGGGGTGCCTACATTGTCTTATGACAGGTGCGTTATAAGTTGCCTTTGCTTCTCTATTTTGCGTATGTGGCTCTGCACACATATGTGCTTGTCCATGGCCACTCTCACATTTCATGTATATAAAATAAATTTTGTACTTATTCTTTAACTGCTTTCTTTGACAGTCAGTTCTTGTCAAAAGTTGAGGAGAAATTCCCAAAAGATGCAGAGCTTATCGTTACATGCCAGAAGGGATTGAGGTGATTTTTTTTTTCTTTTAAGTGACAGAGGAGAGAGTGTTTGCACTTTAGTATTGATTTTGTTTCATTTAATGGATTACTTTTCCTTTTAATTTGATCTCAGCTGAAAATGTTTTATGTTATTTAGACCTTAAAATGCTGAAGCATCTTTTTAGGCGAAGCATTTGGACCCAATTTATGGATACAGCTATTATTATAATGTTTGCTTTTGATCTTTTAAGGGCAGTATGAGTCATTTTCAATCTTTATGCAATAATTCTCTCAAAAGAATGAACTTGAGACTATGAATGCTTTGGAATGCTTTGGATGATAGTTTTGAACAATCAGTTTTATTACTAACATAACAAAAAGTGCTCGGAATGCGAATGTTCTTCTGAATCAGAGCTGGAGTTATTAGTCTGTGTCGTGTCTTGACCATTCCAGTTTGTGAGCTCAGTGAAAGAAAAAAGAAAAAGAAGATGGAGAAAAATAGATAGAATTTGATAGTATATATTGTTGTTATGCAATGTAGGCACATGGGTCAATTAGATAAATGATAACTACATTTTAAGTTCTCATTTCAGATTTATGGTCTGTCTACCCTGACTTTGTACGCTATACTTTGTTCTTTTCCGGAGTTGAAATTCATTTCCATGGATTTATTTAGAAACCCACTGCTTGGTCACTGTGACTGAAGGCGAAAATATGTACATCTTTGAGTACCCTTTAGCTGCTAAACATGGCATCAATTCTTTAGCTTCACTGGACTGCACTTTTTTTCCAGATCTCTAGCGGCTTGTGAGCTACTGTGTAATGCTGGCTATAAAAATCTTTTCTGGGTTCAAGGGGGTCTAGAGGCTGCTGAAGAAGAGGTACTGCTTGACAGAATTTCCTTTTAGTTTTTATTCTCATTTTCCTGCTGACTAATTACTTGTGTTCGATTGTACATGAAGAAGTTCAATTAATTTGGCAAATCTCAATTTAATTTTCTTCAGGATCTTGCCAGAGAAGGTACTCAGCCTTTGAAGTTTGCAGGAATTGGTGGGCTTTCAGAGTTTCTTGGGTACATGATATATCTCTCCCTTCTCTCCAAAATAAATATGACAAATTGACCTGCCAGGACCTTGTTCCAAAGACTGGTTTAAGGATATTAAAACGTATGCTACTTGGACTGACGATTTTATATGGATGATCGTACCCTCATACCTATATTTGGATATGCATTGGGCCTGGGTAGAAACACAGGTATTTGACTAAAATGAAGAGTTAGATTAAAACCATTTTATTATAGCTCAAGTTTTTAATACGGAAATAGGTCCTGTATATTTGATTGTAGGGTGTAAAAGAATTTGAAGAAGAAGAAGAAGAAAAATCTCATCTAAAATGTGATCTTGAGTAGCAAGTGCAGTTTGAACTTTGAAATTGAAAACCAGAGACTATGTAACTTATAGTTATCATGTAGACTAGCCATTTTATCTAATTCCATTTTAACTTTCAGTTGGACGGATCAGCAGAGAGCTCAAGCGGCCAGAGAAGGCGGGGGTTACCGATTACTCTACTCGATTCGCCTGGTAATTATTCACTTCATCTTTTCCAGCAAAATGAGCTCAAGTGTAGTAGTTACTTGCAAACATAACCCCGTGTTGATTTTGTCGTCAGGTTGGAGTTTTTGTGGTTGCCGATGCCTTGTTCATTGGTGCACAGCAAGTGGGTCATTATCTTCAGGATATACGGACTCACTAAAGTTATATTGATCTTCTTGAAGATATTCGATTAAAAGTTAAACCATCTGAAAGATGGCAGTTGAATTTGTGATCAACTATAAGATACTGGAGATGTTTTGAGGATCCCAATTTTGAAAGCCACAGTAGTTAGCAGAGTTTCATGGTGTTGCCTGTTTCTTAGGTGCAAATCCTTGTGATTACATATGTCCTCAATCACATTGGCATTGGATACATATAATGGTATCGATTGAAAGCCATTCCGTTCACTTAAAATCTAGTTTTCGGACGCTACAAGTAGAGAAATTTAATGCATTATGGCAAGGAAAATAACATGCATAGATTTACAAGCACATGTAACTTAGAATACTTACTGTAACAGACGAGGCTTTGCACTAGAAAGAACATCTATTCTCTACAGCGATTAGAGGAGATTTTTTGTGTGTGGTAAGGCCGACGGTTTCGGTCATGTCCAAATCCTTCTCTTTTGCTCCACCAGGCAATGACCAATCAAACTTGTGCACGAGATTTGCTAAGAGAAGCTCATTTATTGCGATTGCAAACAAGATTCCCGGACAAGTCCTTCCAGAGCTGAATGGAATCAGCTGGAAATGTTGTCCTTTGAAATCTATGGAATTATCCAAGAACCTGTCCGGAATAAACTCTTCCGGATTCTCCCATGACGCAGGGTCTCTTCCGATTGCCCAAGCATTGATGATAACTTGAGTTCCTTGGATAACGTCATAGCCCTTGAGCTTGACGTCTTTTGTAGATATTGTTGGAAGCAACAAGGGAATCGGAGGATGTAAACGAAGAGTCTCTTTGATGACTGCTTTTAGGTAGTGCATGTTATCGAGATCATCCTCCGATATGCTTGAATTTTCAGCAGAAACATTCCTGACCTCGTTTTGAAGTTTCTTCATTATCTTGGGGTGCCTTAAGAGTTCTGTCATTGCCCACTCCAGGACCGCGTATGTCGTATCGGTACCGGCTGCAAACATATCCTGGAAAGATATCCACTTCAGCTGAAGTTCTGGAACTGTAATATATATATATAATTCTCTTTACAGTGAAAACAACAGTATACACAGATACGTTATGCTAACATATATGAAAAATTAACTTGTTAGTTCTTACCAAGATAAGAGTCTTAATGCTGATTTTTTCTAAAGGAAGTCAACTGTGTTTTCCCTCTGAATCTCCAGCAAAACATCCACAAAGTCTTCTTGATATTCACCTTGGATCCCTGCATGATCATTTACGTGTCTGTCATGCCGATTCATATGTTCTTCGAGCACTCCATCCAGAAATTCATCAAACTCCTTCGCCACTTTCTCTGCTTTACCATGGAGTCCATTAACATGGCTTAACCATGCAAGCCATGGAAGATAATCCCCAACATCCAGAGCACCCAACAACTTCGTAAACTCATTCAAAAGCTTACCAAACTTGTTGGTATCTTCACTGTATTTTCTTCCTAAAGCGATTCTGCAGATAACGTTGTTGTTGGTTGCGGAAAGGAGTTCGCTTAGATTCACCGGGGAACACAAAGAGCTAGACTTTTCGATCTTCTCCACTGCTAGAGCCGTTTCTTCTTCTCGCACACCTCGATAAGATTGAACCCTTCTGTTACTCAAAAGATTTAGTACGCATATACTTCTCATTTGTCTCCAATACTCACCGTAAGGTGCCGACGCCACGTCTTTGTAGTCATAAAGAAGCTTTTGAAAGATGCTGCGTTTCGGTCTGTTTACGAATGTCAAGTCATGAGTTTTCTTGATCTCAGAGGCAGCATCAGAGGAGGAGACGACGAGTACGGGGACATTGCCGAAGCGTAGCGACATGAGAGGACCGAACCTTTGAGCTAAGGACTTGAGTGAGCGATGAGGGTAGCGTCCGATGTTGTGGAGGTTTCCGATGATTGGGAGTTTCGGCGGCCACGGTGGTAATACGAGGTTTCTTGTGTTAAAGGTACGAATGAAGACGACCACGAAGATGGCCAACAAGGAGAAGAAGAGGGGACATGAAATGAAAAAGATTTCATATTGTTCTAAAAGTTGCAGAAAACTGGAGATATCCTTTACCATATTCCACAAATTACTGTATGAAAGATGAAAGAGATGGGTATGTACAATTCTAGGATCAGCGCGCATGAATTTAGATAGAGATTGCAAAGTGATATTAGGGTTGTTTTTGGGTTAATTCAGATTGGACACTTGTGCGTGTTGTGTTGGTAATTTCATTCAGCGGCTTTGAATAATAATGTTGAAATTAAAATACGTGATTCAAAAACTACATATTTTTAGACAACGCAGCAGCTTCCAATTTCGGTTTCGGTGATAATATCATGAGTAGGACAATCACCACCTTCAATAAATAATTTAAAAAAAAAATGTCATGACAGTAATTGGCATAATGAAATTAAATGGGATACACCCAAATTCGGAACACAAAAAGCATCCAATTAATTTGCTTTCAGCATTTCAGTCCCTACAATATTGTTTATTTTGTTAGAAAACACTTGTTCTCTTTCCTTTGTTGTTTATATTTGTTTCATGTCATGTTAGTGCACGATGTATTGTTACTCAAAAAAAAAAAAAAGTTGGTTGCTTTGTTAATAATTTCTATGGATTTTTTTTTTGTGAGGATGATATTCGATATGTTTTTCTCGATATATAAATTTAATGGATTATTAGTGAATAATAATATTATATATTATTATATTTTTTTTGAATTTTATGTTTATGGTTTAGTATTTGAGTTTATGTTTAAATAAAGTTTATTTATTTATAAGTTTTCTATTTTTTTTTATTTCACCATAGAGGTACTATACATATTGTTATTTGTTTACTGATAATGCATCAAATATTCACACCTATTTATAATTTTTTTTAATATGTTTTAGTTTAATTAATAAATTGGTCCTTAAATTATACCCAAATTCTCAAATTAGTACCTAAGGTGCCGAAGTTATCCCTAAATTGTCAATT
This sequence comes from Gossypium hirsutum, assembly GCF_007990345.1. Classification (NCBI taxonomy): domain Eukaryota; kingdom Viridiplantae; phylum Streptophyta; class Magnoliopsida; order Malvales; family Malvaceae; genus Gossypium; species Gossypium hirsutum. The sequence continues at coordinate 99,426,316 of NC_053435.1, read as the reverse complement.
TTGTCTCGGTTTACCCAAAAACGATATTAACTATTAAGAACATGACATGAGACGCATTCTTATTAGATGCTATACACTTTTCACGTAAGATGAGGCAAAAAAATAACCGTTTAAGTAGGACTAAGCAATAAATGCCAAGAAATAGAAGCCTAATCTAAACTAAGGTGTTTGGATAATTTTTAGAATACAAATTAAAAAATTACGGTTACTCAAGCCGAATTGAATTTTAAGATGTAAAAATAACTATTTTATATTAAAAATAGATAAAATAAACTAAAACCCTATAAAAATAATTTTAAAATATAATATAAGAGTTATTTATTTTTTATTACTTAAAATTTTATTTCTTTTAGAAACATTAATCAAAAAATTCTGGAACTTTATATTACTTTATAAAATATTGTCCAAACCCTTCAACAAAACTTATTTTGTCAAAATAAACTCGAAAGGCCAAAACCTAAAAGCAGTATGAAAAAATTGATAACTACACTAACCCTTCCCCAAGTTTAGGGACCATTTCTCATAAAAAAATTATAGTTGATGCACAATATTAATGGAAGTCGAGAAGAAGGAAAGGGGCTTGAGTCAAGGAATTAAAGCCGGTTCACCCATTCTAGGGCCGAAAGTCGAACAGGTAGAAAGATTCCACACAAATGCTTAATGTATTAGGGTTTTGTGTGGAGAGAAATCCTCCTACTAAGTGATATCTTAGATTATTTTATAGTAGATGTGAGTGTCCAATGGAGGGTCCAAGTCCAACCAAGTGTAAATTGAGGTAGGGATATAATCCCCTAATTGAGAGGTAAGTTATAAAGTAACCATGCCTCGAGACCATCCGTAGATTGTCCCCATGAGTGGTAAAGTATCAGGGTGAAGGGTGCAATTTATTGATCAGGTGACTCGAGAATATACAATGTCTTACGAGATTTTTAAATTCATGCCCACCTCTTTAATAATGTGTTTTCGAATGATACTTCTATTTAAAATTTAACTCATTCAAATTTCACTTTATGATTTAATGGATGGTATGCCCATTAACTTGATAATCAAAAAATGGATAACCTATATTCTAGTGGTGCAAATGTGAGCTAGAGGTGTGCATGGACCGGGCTACCCGGCCCGGCCCGAGGCCCCCGTCTGAAAAATGGGAAGGTTCTAGTAAAAATATAGGCTCGAAATATGGATTTGGGCAAAAAAAGGAGGCCCGTTTAGAAAACGGGCCGGGCCTCGAGTAAATTTTTTTGGCCCGGTCCCTGCCCGAATTATATACTAAATATATATTTTTATTTTTAATCACATTTACATTTTATTTTCAATTTTAATATAACTACTTTTTATTATATTTTCAATTTGTGTATTATTTTAAGAATTGGTTTAGTCTCATTTTTTATTTGTTGCTTGTTTTAATATTTGTTTTTATGTTTTTAAATATATTTAATTTATTATATTTAAAAAATTTTATTTAATGAAATAAGCTAAAAAAAGTCGGCAGGGCCAGGCTCGGGCTTAACAATTTTATTTAGAGAAAAACTTGAATAAATTTTTAGGCCCGTATTTTGGGCCGGGCCAGACCCGGGCCTAAAATTTTATTTGGGCCCGGCCCGGCCATGCACACCTCACCACTAACTAGCAGTCGACATTTTAGACTCAACACCAATGACATAATAGGAGGGACGTTTTGGCATTAATCAGTCATTCGTCAACTATTTTAGATATTTTCTGTTTTCTGGTTTGAAACGCATCCACCAAAACCCTTTAGAAAGCCCACAGTCCACACACCCCCACAACAATCTGCTTTTAATTCTTTTCCATGTACTCCACCCAAACCACGCTACCTGTAACATTTTAAACCCTTTGCCATGTTAATATTTATAAACTCAACTTATAAATTGGGTTTGGAAGAGGAAGGAAAAAATCATTCATTCTTGGGCTTGGAAGAGATCTGTTGATTAAGGGACTTGATTGGCAATTAAGAGATGATAAGCACTTTTTTTGTTGCTGATGGCAATATCTATCACAAGGAGCTGATTCCTAGTTCTGATACAAGTTAGCTTTTAATCGAATCGAATAAAAAAATTTTATATCAATCGAGTTGATGACTCTTATTTTATCATCTTAACTCAATTTGAAATTTTTTCGAATTAAGTTGATTGAAATAAAATTTGAGTCGAGTAAAATTGTTTAAGATAACTTAAAAAATTAAACATGTCAAATTAAAATTTTATTACAGTATAACTAATTACATGTTAGAGCATATAAATTTAAAACCATATATATTTTTTCAAAGAAAAATAATAATAATAATAATATATTCTAGTATAATAAACTTGAATAAATAATTAACTTATTTCGGCCTCAAAATTATTACTTTAGAGACCAATTTATTCATCTTCAAAATTAACAGGGATTAAAGGGATATTTCCACCAATCTATTATTCGAATTATTTGAGTTGTAAAGTTCAACTTGACTCGAATTTGAAATTCGAATTACTTATTCAAATTAATTCGAATAATTAAATTCAATTAACTTAAATATAAATTTTATTTTATTTTATTTTATTTTAAATGGAATCAAATTCTACTTTCACTACAAAACAGTTTTAATGTGATCGCAACCTCATGTGTATTGGCAGAGCCTGGTGGTCCTTCTCCTAGCTAAGGGACCACCTATCTCCTCACATTTGTGCTGAAATTATGAAGAAAGGTATTAATATATGAATTCATGATCTCAAAACTATACTTTTCTTTTTTCTTTTTCTTTATCTAAGTTATCTCAATTCTTAACACAGTTAAAAAAAATCATTAATAAATTATATCGTGCCACATCAATACTGGGATATAGAGGGACAATAGGGGGAGAGAAATTCTTTTTAATATTAATATAATTATTTTAATTAATATTAATATTAATATAAAATTATAAAATAACACTTTACCACCCATGTTGAACTAAGTTAACGAAATTCAAAATTAATTATCAAACTAAATATTTACTAAGATGGTGTTTGATAAATTTAAAAAATAAATGTTAGAGAAATTGAGTACTAAAAATTGAAGTATTAAATTTATGTTATGAAATTTGTTTGAACATTATATTTTTTGGTAAATATAGATTTTAAATTATATAAATAATATATTTTACATTTTATTTTTAATTTTTAAATATTTCACCTTATTCTAAACAAAAGTCAAATTTTAAATGTAAAATTTTTATAGGATAATATAATATTAAAATAAATAAAATAAAATTTAGGGATAAAGTTCAAAATTATACATGAACTATAGTTTAACGTGCAATTGTATACATAAACTTTGATTTTGTGTAATTTTATACATGAAATTTTGATTTGATCCAATTCTTAGAAATTATTAACACAATCTTTGATATAACATCATTTTATGTTTATATGTTGCATACATAAATAATTATATTTATATTTATCTAATATAAAAATAAATTGATGTATTTGTTTCTTTAAATGTGTATAATTAAACCAAAATTAAAGTTTCAAGTATGCATTTGAACTACAATTAGAGTTTCACATGTATAATTGCACCAAATTAAAGTTCATGTACACAATTGCACATTAAATCAAAGTTCATATATAATTTTGAGATTTATCCCTAAAATTTAAGTGATAAGTAGCTCTTATCTACTTATCATATTCCACTTTTTTTGTAGAAAAAATTCTACCAGATTGTTTTTATTTTGGATTATCAAACATGTGTAAAATATTAAATCATTTTCAATGGATTAAATTTTTTTCAACGGTTTATCAAATAAGACCTAAGTTAACGATAAGAGTAATTAAAATATTTAGTTATGTAACACCCTTAACCCATATCCGTCCCCGGAATAGGGTTACAGAGCATTACCAAAATTTACAGAATATATAACTGACATTTCATATAATTTATCATTATATCAGAATCTATTCATAATAAATCATATAGTCCCTTTTTATGAGCCCTTGAAGCCTAAAATAAACATTAGAAACAAGTCGTCACTAAACCGGGTACTTAGAGAATTTTTCGCAAAATCTCAAAAAAATTTCCACGGTATAGGGGACACACGCTCATGTGATCAGGCCATATGGTTCACACAGTCGAGAGACACGCCCGTGTCCCTGACCTTGTGGACATTCGAAATAGGGACACACGGCCGTGTCCTATCCTGTGTCCAAATTAGGGTGGTTACTGACTTGGGTCATACGGCCAAGCCACACGCCCGTATGCTAGGCCGTGTGAACATTTTAATTTATATTAATTAGGTGCAGGGGCTACATGGCCTAGCCACACACCCCAGTGCTAGGCTGTGTGCCACACACAGTTGAGACACACATCCGTGTGCCAGGCTGTGTGCCACACATGGTTGAGACACACGCCCGTGTCTCTGCCCGTATGAAAATACCTAAGCATTCTATTTTTGCAATTTTAAAGATGCAGGGGACATGCAGCCAATCCACACGTCTATGCGCATGGCCACGTGTCACACACAGTTGAGACACATGCCCGTGTCTTTACTCGTGTAAATGAAAATAGGTCATTTTCTATGCCACTTTTCTCACCCAATTTGCTTTCCACCTATAATAACGTTTAAGCACATTCACAAGCCAATTAATAACTTTCAAATCAAGCCAAACTAAGTCTTATACATGATATATCATGACATTTATTCAAACTTCCAACTTACTCAATTGATCATTTACTTACTTAAGTATGTTTATAGCTAAAATACCAATCAAAGCACACTCACATACCAAACATAATACAACCTCATGCATATATACATCAAATGTACCATCACTAGCCATTCCAATGGCTAATTACAACCAAAGCATATCATCATTTGGCTTAACTTAGTGTATACATGCCATTATACCAAAGGTAATTTTACTAATTATACCAAAATGAGCTGAAGGATAGTGTGATTTTGCTATGACCCGCTTCCAACCTTTATGAGCTTCCGAGTACTATAAAACAGAGGAAAGAAAACGAAGTAAGCATTTAATGCTTAGTAAGTTCGTATAACAAGAATTTAACTTACCAATTGTATTTGTTTAAAGTAAACATACATAGTACATCCAAATCAATGTAATCAATAACTAAACACACATACATCCTCATCAAACATGTTAGTGATGCAATTCACATAAATACTAAGAAATATGGATGAGCTCATCAATATTCTATTTCCACGTACATGTATTTATCACTTTAAGTTTCCAATGAACATGTACATTTCACATCATTGTATATCAAGTATTTCTCATAGTCATTAATCTTGAATTCATATCATCTTATACTAGAACTTTACTGTAACACCCCTCGCCCGCATCCGACGTCGGGACGCGGTTCGAGGTGCTACCTGACTTTTACTAACACTTCCATACTAAACAAGGCCATGAAATCTCAAATAATTAAAAACTTTTCTTTTCACATGTAATCTGTCCCTTATGCGAGCTTACGAGGCCCAATACATGCATTCGGGGTGGTTTGGGACTCATTAACTTGTTTTATCAATGTTTACAACATATTCTCAAGTTCACTACAAACTGTCTTCCTGAGCAGCAGTCACTAAATTATTTATATCTGGAGCTACGAAACTCCAAATTAAGTTCTGTTAATTTTTCCTGAAACTAGAATCATTTATCTTTCTTCCATAAAATTTCCAGAATTTTTGACTTAGCCAATTAGTACAGTTTATTCCTCAAGTTTGCTCCTGATTCACTGTCTGACAGTTTCAACCCTTCTGCACTAAAGTTCAATTATCTCATAGTACAGGACTCGAATAATGTTCTCGTCTATTTCTCTTGAAACTAGACTCATATGTATACTTACTAATTTTTTTCTAGAATTTTTGGTCAAGCCATTTAGTACAGTTTATTAGTTAAAGTTTCCCATGTTTCAGGGTATGACTACTCTGACCCCTATGCACTTCGAACCGAATTTCTCCCTGTACATAATTCCAATGATCATGCTGTTTTTTTCCCTTAAAGACAGACTCAATAAGGAATCCATGCATGTAAGGTATGACTCTTAATAATTTTTTTACAATTTAAGATGAATTTATAAAATCAGAACAGGGGATCTCAAATTCATTCAAACCCTATTTCACGAGAATTTAAATATCACACAATATAGAGTTCTTTTTCTTCCTCTATTTCTTTCATGTGAAAATAGACTCATTAAGCTTTAATCCCATATTTTATTCTGCCTCTAAGTCATTTTCCACTATTTTTAGTGTATTTTCAAAGTTACACTACTGCAGTAACTCAAATTTGTCAAGGCTAAGTTACTCATTCATGGTCATTGTTCATAATATTAATACAACACCATTTTATCCATCATGGTAAGAACACATATTATGTATCATAGATCATCACATATCAAGGCATTCTCATAGGCTTAGTATACATACTTGCACAACTCGTAACATAACTCGAGTGCATACTCACCAATGACTTACCTCATTGGGACCATCATCAACTCTTTCCTTGGATTGCCCGTTGAACACTTGGAATACTAATTGGATACTCGAAAAGCCTTTGCACATAAGTGCCTCAATTGTAGCTAAAGCTATCTCATATCTCATGACATTTCAATGCTCACTATCGAGCTAGTCATCTAGACTCATAATTCCTAGTGACATGTCACTCGTATCCTAATTTATTCCTAAGGTTCAAACCGGATTTTTCCTTGCCTATTAAGGCTTTGTCTTATCATATTTCTATTAATCACATACACATTAATATCTGTACAATTCATGTAATGATAACATTTAAATACATGTATAGCATGGTATTGTTTACATACGAACTTACCTATATACCACAAAGGTGAAAAGACATACTCGTCCATAAATCGATTTCTTTCCGTTCTAGGTCCAAATCTCAATTTTCATCATCTATAACATCAATTTAGCCTAACAATCAGTCACAATATTCATATGGGTCTAAAAATCATATTTTTAAAAATTTTCATTTTGACCCCTAAACTTTTGCATATTTACACTTTTGCCCCAATGCTCGTAAATTAATTTTTATCACATTTATTTACTCCTTGAGTCTAGATGAACCATTTTCATAACTACAGCAACTCATAATTTCAACTATTTTACACATTTACAACTCATTTTACAGCTTAGCAATTTAGCCCTTTTTAAGGTATTTTCATGCAATTTCTTTCACAAAAGTTGTTTATTAGACAACTAGGACTCATAATCTTCCATAAAAAGACAGAAAACAACACATTTACTCTCATGGTAAAACCCTAGACTCTTCATCATTTTGCAAAATAATCCCCTCTTATGAAAGCTCATGCTTTAGGGGTTCCAAAAATGTAAAAATCATCAAGCAAAGACATTAAAATCACTTACTATAAAGGGAGTTTCTTTGCTGAAAGATTCCAGCTTCTAAACCCTTTCTTTGTTGCCATTTTTCAGTGGAGAGAAGATGAAGAAAAGATGATATTTTCTTTTCTTTATTTTATTACTAATTAGTCAATTAAAACACATAAAAGCCACAAATTTTGGCCTTTTGACCAATTGGTCTCCCCTTGGCCGGACACACACTTAAAAAGGGTCTAATTGCCCTTTAAATGCCTCCAATTTTAGGTCTCTAGTCTATTAACACATTTAGGCATTAACACACAACTTTTATCTTTTACGCGATTTAGTCTTTTTTCGAAATTAGACTAGAAATCGCTAAAATTAACTTACCAAAATTTACATGCACTTATAAAATTATATTATAACACAAAATAATACTAAAATAATTTTCTCTAGCCTCAAAATAGTGGTCCCGAAACTACTGTTCTACTAGGCCCAAAATCGGGCTGTTACATTTCTTCCCCTCTTTAGGAATTTTCGTCCCCGAAAATCTTACCAGAAAAAGTTGTTCTCTACTTTCACGAGTCACTTATATATTTTTCTCACAACTTACAAAACAACTCAGCACAAGCTCATATTCAAGATTTCCTATAGCTTTTCCATAGTTGAGGTATAAACCTTGGAGCTCAATTTGAAACACTGGAGACTGACATTCTTGGAACTATAAACTCAGAAACATACAACTCAGTCACATCTATCAAATAATATATCTGTACATACTAAAATAATCATGCGGACTTCCATCATCAATTTATCACAAATCAACTTGCATCCCTCTTTTTTCCTGGGAATGAGAGATATCCCGATACGAAATTCATAACAGTCCTTTCTCATTTTCTTCCCACTGTCATCACTGACAATAATAATCTCGAATACATTTGATATTTGGCTTTACCCTATAGACAATTTGACATCCTTTGAACAAATAGACAAGATACTGCTGTGAACTCTGTACTCAATTCTCTGTATACCCAGAGTTTCTCAGTACTGAAATCTTACTCTGAATTAATAGTAATAGAAACCAGAAATCAAATCCTCCCTGAAATTCCAAATTAAAAGTCGAATCATGCTTTACTTGTTTAATTTACCACTTATAGCCACATTTCTATACTCTGATCATCAACTGTTTAGAAACTTTACTAACATGAATCAAATGATTCCAACTTCATAGATGTGGTCTCTTTATTAATCAGGATAACTATACTTATAAAATCTCTCGAACAAGAGAAATCCAACTAATATGTTTCCATAACATACTTTCAAGAATAAAACCCCATCATTTCTGACTGTACGACTACTTACCAAGGAACACGTAACAGTATTCTCGAACTAGAGAATAAACTTAAATGCACATAACTCAGATTTACTTTTGCAGAATAACCATTCTTTACCCCAGGAATTTTTAAAAAATCTCGACACTGAAATCCCCACACTTCTATGGTCGAGCCAGAAGCTTAATCATAACAGATTCTAATATCGCAAGTCAAAGATTACTCGTAAAGATAAGCCAAGCTTGATAATTCTCGAAACAAGAACGAGAAAAAAACCCATATAAGAAATTCTAAGATATAAAGACTATACCAGAAATCCGAGAATATAATCCAGAAGAAAATACTAAAGATGATCCGGAAAATCCCTCAAAGAAAACCATAAGGAAACTACTGTCTGTACGCTCTAGAATTTCTCGTAACAAAGATAATATAATTCTCACATATATAAACCATAATCAATAGAACATCAGAATAATCTCACATAGATTTTTTTTTACTATCAACTTCATTCCAATATATCAGAATAGAAATCTGAAGAGATGGGGAAAATGTCAATCATAACTAACTGGACCAATAGAGCTTTTCATCTAATATCACAGTCACTAGCATCCTCGTATGATAGAATTTCCATTCGAAAGGGATAACCATACATATTCCCCAGAATTGAGGAAAACATAGAATATTCAGAAGAGAAAGATAGCCATCACTTTTGTTTAATTGAATCTGTTATACTCAGACATCTGTGTGAGTCTGATGTTATTCCTCTAACTAATTCTGTCTTCGCTAATCTCATACTATTCCATTATTGTACTCTTCAGTTTCACTTTTGCAAGCTTATGCAACATATCTCTCGAGAATCTCATGTATAACTCTATTCTAGTAAGAGGGCGAAGATTGTAAAGCCTCTAAACTTTTGACTCTCAAGCAAATACATATTCAACAACAACATAGCTTTAAGCATATTAATTCAAACATTTCAAATTTCCAACTTGTTATAAACACATTTTCACTTATCTCAGTAATACATGCAACTTTATTTCATGCGAATATTAGCTAAACATAAGTGAATTTATCATAACTCAAACTTTCATTTCTTTTTTCTCAAATTACCCTTAATGTCTTATCAAGTTTCCACATTTAGTCTTAATCACTTTCCAATATTTATCAAATTGGAGAACGTCTTATGATTTTGAGTACATCGTTTACTTGATGCCATAGTTCAACTATGGTCTTGTACTAGCTCTCATCCATCTAGGTCGATGCCGTGTCCCAGACAGGTCTTACACTGACACATGTAACCGTGCTGACGCATGTCCCAGACATGTCTTACACTAGCACATCTCGTAACCGACGCATGTCCTAGACATGTCTGACACTGGCTAACATCTCGAGGCCGATGCATGTCCCAGACATGTCTTACACTAGCCCTCGTCTCAATGCCGATGCCATGTCCCATACATGGTCTTACACTGGCACACAAATCTCATGTATTGCCATGGTCCAACCATGGTCTTTTCTGTCAATTCATTAGTGAACGATCGTACTCATTCCTTGCGTTCCACCCAATTTGATCTTTCATTACAACTTTCATGCTATTGTGACATTTATGATTCTCTAACTGAGATTATAAAACATAACATTACTGCATCTTGACTTCTTAATCTAGACATAAATGTCAACCTCATATATATACTGATTATTAATCATGCAATAAAAGCATTCATACATAAATTTTGTCACTTCAAGCAAATTTCTTTCTTTTCATAAACACTTGGCCAATCAAGTTGGACATTTAACATCATATGAATACTAGCATGCATAAAAGCGTTTTTCACAACTTAACTGTGTTTTGCTCCACTATTTCACATTCTTTAACTCAAGAGTATCATATAATGAATACTAGGTCATGTAAAAATCATGAATTTCTTTTCATACATTTCCCAATTTTCAGCATATCATAAGCATGATTCAACAATCTCAACTTTACTCTTATCTTTATCAAGATTTGCTCGGTTGGAACTCATTCATGTCTTAACCAACAGTTTTGTTAGGGCCGAGAGATATCACACTATCATGAGTAATACTATGGCATGTATAGCTAGACTCTATTACGCTAGGTTAGTCCGAGAACCGACTAAACCATGCTCTGATACCACTAAATGTAACACCTCTTGCCCGCATCCGACGTCGGGACGCGGTTCGAGGTGCTACCTGACTTTTACTAACACTTCCATACTAAACAAGGCCATGAAATCTCAAATAATTAAAAACTTTTCTTTTCACATGTAATCTGTCCCTTATGCGAGCTTACGAGGCCCAATACATGCATTCGGGATGGTTCGGGACTCAACCGAAATCTCATGAAAAACTTAGGAAATCTCTTGCATCAAGGCTCCACACGCCCGTGTAGGTATAGAGCACACGCCCGGGTGCTAAGGACACGCTCGTGTCCCGAACCCATGTCCAAAAACCTGGACAAATACAAGGCTATTTTCCAAGCCATTTTGTCGCACTCACAACACATGCACGCATACTTATACAATAGCATACAACATGACAAAATTAGGCACTTAAACCTTCCTAACATGACATGACCATGGTAATTTCACATGCAACCATTACAATAAGTTTTTCTTTCATCTTTACCATATTAATGCTATAGCTATCAACATGTCATCAAACCTCATGTCCATCACAAAGCATGCATAATCATATCCACAAACCATTCATGAAGCATTATTAACTATTTACCAATCACTTAATCCTGCATTAGTTATTAGCTCATCAATGAATCTCAATTCAATCTCTAGGCATACATGTTGTAAGCCACATCACAAGAGATAATAACATACATGCATAAGAATAATCATATGGGCCCATAACGATATTAGCTGACATAGGCCAATTTACATGACTAATACTACCTTAATAACAAGCCAATGCCTTTGGCTAAATCATAATATTACAATACTACCTTAATAACAAGCCAATGCCTTTGGCTAAATCATAATATTACATACTCACATTAAAACCCTATACATGCCATAGACTAGAATCACTTGAGTTTACTTACGCCGATAGCGTTAACTCGACAGTGTGATAATATCTCTGACGGCCTCCAACCCGAGCTAACCTAGAAACTCTAGAAAACATGGGAAAGAAGAGGGTAAGCTTTCGCTTAGTAAGTTCATATGAAAACAATAAGCAACTCATTAACTTGTTTTATCAATGTTGACAACATATTCTCAAGTTCACTACAAGCTGTCTTCCTGAGCAGCAGTCACTAAATTATTTATATCTAGAGCTACGAAACTCCAAATTAAGTTCCGTTAATTTTCCCTGAAACTAGAATCATTTATCTTTCTTCCATAAAATTTCCAGAATTTTCGACTGAGCCAATTAGTACAGTTTATTCCTCAAGTTTGCTCCTGATTCACTGTCTGACAGTTTCAACCCTTCTGCACTAAAGTTCAATTATCTCATAGTACAGGACTCGAATAATGTTCTCGTCTATTTCTATTGAAACTAGACTCATATGTATACTTACTAATTTTTTTCTAGAATTTTTGGTCAAACCATTTAGTACAGTTTATTAGTTAAAGTTTCCCATGTTTCAGGGTATGACTACTCTGACCCCTATGCACTTCGAACCGAATTTCTCCCTGTACATAATTCCAATGATCATGCTGTTTTTTTCCCTTAAAGACAGACTCAATAAGGAATCCATGCATGTAAGGTATGACTCTTAATAATTTTTTTACAATTTAAGATGAATTTATAAAATCAGAACAGGGGATCTCAAATTCATTCAAACCCTATTTCACGAGAATTTAAATATCACACAATATAGAGTTCTTTTTCTTCCTCTATTTCTTTCATGTGAAAATAGACTCATTAAGCTTTAATCCCATATTTTATTCTGCCTCTAAGTCATTTTCCACTATTTTTAGTGTATTTTCAAAGTTACACTACTGCAGTAACTCAAATTTGTCAAGGCTAAGTTACTCATTCATGGTCATTGTTCATAATATTAATACAACACCATTTTATCCATCATGGTAAGAACACATATTATGTATCATAGATCATCACATATCAAGGCATTCTCATAGGCTTAGTATACATACTTGCACAACTCGTAACATAACTCGAGTGCATACTCACCAATGACTTACCTCATTGGGACCATCATCAACTCTTTCCTTGGATTGCCCGTTGAACACTTGGAATACTAATTGGATACTCGAAAAAGCCTTTGCACATAAGTGCCTCAATTGTAGCTAAAGCTATCTCATAGCTCATGACATTTCAATGCTCACTATCGAGCCAGTCATCTAGACTCATAATTCCTAGTGACATGTCACTCGTATCCTAATTTATTCCTAAGGTTCAAACGGGATTTTTCCTTGCCTATTAAGGCTTTGTCTTATCATATTTCTATTAATCACATACACATTAATATCTGTACAATTCATGTAATGATAACATTTAAATACATGTATAGCATGGTATTGTTTACATACGAACTTACCTATATACCACAAAGGTGAAAAGACATACTCGTCCATAAATCGATTTCTTTCCGTTCTAGGTCCAAATCTCAATTTTCATCATCTATAACATCAATTTAGCCTAACAATCAGTCACAATATTCATATGGGTCTAAAAATCATATTTTTAAAAATTTTCATTTTGACCCCTAAACTTTTGCATATTTACACTTTTGCCCCAATGCTCGTAAATTAATTTTTATCACATTTATTTACTCCTTGAGTCTAGATGAACCATTTTCATAACTACAGCAACTCATAATTTCAACTATTTTACACATTTACAACTCATTTTACAGCTTAGCAATTTAGCCCTTTTTAAGGTATTTTCATGCAATTTCTTTCACAAAAGTTTTTTATTAGACAACTAGGACTCATAATCTTCCATAAAAAGACAGAAAACAACACATTTACTCTCATGGTAAAACCCTAGACTCTTCATCATTTTGCAAAATAATCCCCTCTTATGAAAGCTCGTGCTTTAGGGGTTCCAAAAATGTAAAAATCATCAAGCAAAGACATTAAAATCACTTACTATAAAGGGAGTTTCTTTGCTGAAAGTTTCCAGCTTCTATGTAACAGCCCAATTTTCAGTAGTGTCAGAACAGTGATTTGAGATCACTAAATTCGATGAAGAAGTTAGAAATATTTTTGAATTAGTGAATTTTGTGATTTAAAAGAAATTATTAGGTAAATTGGGTCGAAAACGAGGTATCGAGACCTCGATATTATAAACTGAGCCGTAAATATTTTTATAAATATTTACGGAGTGTCAATAGGATAATATTAAAGTTTCGTTAAGAAATTTTAATGTTTCGATAGTTAATTATGAAAAAGGATTAAATTGCAATAGGGATAAAAGTTTAATTATAGATTAAAGAAAAGTTAAAAGGACCAAATAGACAATTATGCCTTTTTCCAAAGTTGAGGCGGCATAAGTATAAAAATCTGAGATTTTTATGTGTTAAAAAATATTATTATATTATAGTAATGATTATGTTTTTATATTATATTATCATTAATATATTATATTATATTATATATATACATAAAACAAAAGAAAGAATAGAAAAAAGAAAGAAAAGAAACAGAATAGAAGAGACGAAACAGAGAAAGAAACAGAGAGCAAAACGGGCAGAGAAGGAAGGAAAGAAAGAAAGAAAGAAAGAAAAAGAAAAAGGGAAATTTAAGGTTTTAAGGTTCCAAGCTCAATTGGTAAGTCAAATTAAGTCTTTTTCTTATAATTTTTGAGTTTTTGGAATCCTAGAGATAAATACTACTTGATTTATGTTGATATTTTGAAAGTTAGTAGATTGTTAGACATGAGTTATGTTGAATTAATTGATGAACTAGAGGTTAAAATGATTGAATTTTAAGTTAGAAGTTAGTAAAAGATTGATTTGTAAAATAAAATATAAGTTTTGAATTGATAGGGATTAAATTGAAAGAATCCCGAAATTAGGGATTTATGGGGAAATTGAAGAATTAAACTGAGTTTATAGTAAGAATTAAGAAAGAATATAGAGTTAGAATGCAAAAATAAAATTAGTATTGATAAGGGATTAAATTAGAATTTGATGTTGCCATAGAAGGAAAAAAATGTTCAGAATGTTATAAAACATAAGAATAAGAGATGAAGTTTAATTTCCGAGCCTTGGGGCAAAAATGTAATTATGTAAAAGTTTAGGGGCAAAATTGTAATTTTCAAAAAGTTAGAGTCGAGGGCTATTTTGATGAATGTGATTATTAAATAAGTTAAATTTACTATTTTAGATCAAGAAGTACGAAACTCGAGGTTAGACAAAGGGAAGAATAAAGTTGAAGACTAAGTTGGTAAATTTGGCTATAATTGGTACCGAGGTAAGTTTACGGTAAATAAATGCAATATTTCAATATTTATTATTAATGCTGTTAATTTCCAGCAATTATGAATTTATTTTATGAATTTATTTGATGATGATCCAAGCATGGAATGATAGAGAATTAAAATTTAAAAGTCCCGTTGATACATAAGGATGGTACTGGATACGAATGTCATGGCATTTGGGTAAAGAGATCCCATGTAAGACCATGTCTGGGACATGGCATTAGCATCCTTAAGATCATGAGAGGTCCCCTGTAAGACCATGTCTGGGACATGGCATGGGCACCGAGACGAGAGGTCCCATGTAAGACCATGTCTGGGACATGGCGTTGGCACCGAGATGAGAGGTCCCCTATAAGACCATGTCTGGGACATGGCATGGGCACCATCACGAGAACATCCCATGTAAGACCATGTCTGGGACATGGCTTTGGCATGTTATTATCAGAAGAGACCCGAGTATCCTTATTATTCCAATGTAGTTCAACGGGCTTGTAAACGAATCATGTTCATGAAAGTTCAGTTTAAAGCATAAATGGCAAGCTCAAGTAAGTTGTAAGACTTAAGAACTTATTATACTATCAATTGATGTTCAACGATGCAGCAAGGATTGAGTAAGTTATGCACACAAATATTCTAAGTAAACAAGTAAGAGAACTAGTATGAGATTAACTAAAGAGTAAACTAGAGATATAGACATTGAGTTTAATTATTTAAGTTAAATATTGTTATTTATTTGCTAGTAAACTTACTAAGCTTTATGCTTACTTCTTTTATTTCTCTCTCTCTTATAGTATTGCAAAGCTACTTCAAGGATCCTAAAGAAGTCGGAGATCGTCCACACTATCAACTACAACTGCTCGGTATTTTATATCGAAACACGTTTAAGTTATGGCATGTATAGGGATTTAGTTATTTTGTATGTTTGTAGTGATGATTTTGCTAATGAGTGATGTGTAAGTAGTTGATGATGTATGGTTATTAAAATGATTAAGGATGAAGGTGTTTGTTGTTATGAAAGATTAGGTGATAAATTATGCATGAAAATCATGAAAGGATAAAATTTTGCAAAGAAACAGAATTCAGGCAGCACAGTGACGTGAATTTGAAAAATCACCCAAGATAGTATAAAATGAATTAGAGGGTGAATGATATATGGAATTAAAGCTTGTTGAGTATATTTTCATGGAAAAATAACGGTGTAGAAAAAAGAAATTTATATTTTAAGATATGTGAATTTTAGTAAGATAGGGTCAGAAATGTTTTTGGAGTCCCCTATTCTGAGTTTACAAAATAATTACAAATTGTACAAAAATGGTTATGAGTTGAAATTTACATGCTTAGATTCCTTAATGAGTCTATTTTCTATAGAAACAAGTAAGAACTTCATATGAAAATCCTATAGCGAGAAAACTTATTTTTAGTGACTAGAGGTCAGGGCAGTCTGGTGGTGACACAGGGGAGACTTTAACTAATAAACTGTACTAATTTGCTGAACCAAAATTCTAAAAATTTTATGGTGAGTAGATATATGAGTCTAGTTTCAGGGAAAATTTACGGGATTAAATTTCGAGTTCTGTAGCTCAAGTTATAATTAATTTAGTAACTGATGCGCGATTAGACAGATTTGCTGCGAATAATGAAATAAATTTTCAAACCTAGTTTTTATGCTCCGAACTGGTAAGATAAGCTAAGTAATGCCTCGTGCTCGACTCCGGAAACGGTCTCGGGTAAGGGGTGTTACATTCTAAACCCTTTCTTTGCTACCATTTTTCGGTGGAGATAAGATGAAGAAAAGATGATATTTTCTTTACTTTATTTTATTACTAATTAGTCAATTAAAACACATAAAACCCACAAATTTTGGCCTTTTGACCAATTGGTCTCCCCTTGGCCGGCCACACACTTAAAAATGGTCTAATTGCCCTTTAAATGCCTCCAATTTTAGATTTCTAGTCTATTAACACATTTAGGCATTAACACACAACTTTTACCTTTTACGCGATTTAGTCATTTTTCGAAATTGGACTAGAAATCGCTAAAATTAACTTACCAAAATTTACATGCACTTATAAAATTATATTATAACACAAAATAATACTAAAATAATTTTCTCTAGTCTCGAAATAGTGGTCCCGAAACTACTGTTCTGCTAGGCCCAAAATCGGGCTGTTACATTTACCCATTGAATCATTTAAAATATCGATGGAGACATGGCAGTACACAAGGAGTGTACAATATGGTAAATCCATCAATTCTTATCCAGGAGTGCTTATAAAAGCACATAAACAGGAAGCTCATAAAAGTCATAATCAGGAAGCTCATGCGAGCCAATAACGACTAGCTCCGAAGAGCCATTAACGGGAAAGTCCAGATAGTCATATATCAGGAAGTTCAAGCGAGCCATATTGGGAAGCTCACAAAGAGCCAATTAACAGGAAGCTCACGAAAAGCCATATATCGAGATGCTCACAAGAGCTAAGGTGTGTCCGCAACACATGTAAGACCACAACCTATCGGGACACTCTGAAGAGCTATAACGGGAAGCTTGCAAGAACCATATAACGGGATGCTCAGGAGAGCTAATAACGGAACGCTCTTTCAAGCTATGGTGTGTCTGCAACATATGCAAAACATAACCAATCCAGAAGCCCTATATCCAATCGATTTTCATAAATTCAAATAGGATTTAATATTTATCAAGCATTTTTCGGATATATGATTAATTTCATAGACATAACAATTATACAATTCAATATTCACATATACAACATTGTATTCAACCGTATAAATATATACAACTTAGTTACATGAACTTACCTCGATACTTGATCGTGTACAAAAATCTATTGATCTGATACTTTTTCTTTTCCTCGATCTAACTCCTTCTTTGATCTTTCCGAATCTATATAAATAAGTCTAACATCAATTTAATACATTTCATATTCAATTCGGTCCAATTCACATATTAGGCAAAAATACCATTTTGCCCTTATACTTTTGATTAATTCCAATTTTGTCTTTAGGCTCGGAAAATGAAATTCATGCAATTTAATCCTTATTCCAAGCCTAACCAAATTTTACATGTAACAATAACAGCCCATGTATTTCAAAAAAAATTCAAATTTTTTCCATGAATTTTACAACTTTTCAATTTAGTCCCTAAATCATAATTTCATCAAAACTTCCTTTACAAAAGTTGTTTATCTATCAACAACCTTTCATTTTCTACCATAAATTTCATAATTCATCCATGAAAAAACCCTAGTACCTTGATAACTTTGCAAATTAATCCCCAAAATAGCTAGATTAGGTTATTACGATCTCGGAAATATAAAAATTACTAAAAACGAGACAAGAATGCTTACCCAATTAAGCTTGCTTGAATTATTTTCTCTAGATAGGGTTTCCATGAAAATAATTTGGGAACGATGATGAAATAAGACTATATTTTGTCTTTTAATTAATTATCATATTTTATTTTTCCACTTTCCAATTTAATCCTTTTCTTTTCTTAAATTTCCATGGATGGATCATCATAATTATCTATTAACTTCTCTTAATGTTCTAATTGCCATATAAGGACCTCAAATTTTGAACTCTATAGCTACTAGAATTCAACTTTTTCATTTTTACAATTTGGTCCTTTTTATCATATTAAACATGAAATCAGTAAAATTTCTTAACGAAATTTTCATACGATATTGCTATCATACTGTAAAATATAAAATAATATTAAAATAGAATTTCTTTCAGACTCGGATTTGTGGTCCCTAAACCACTGTTCTGATTTCACTAAAAAACGGGCTGTTACAAGTTACATAAGCATCCATGTGTTTTTTTTCTCATTTTATAATTATATTGTAAATATTTGTTTATTTTTTATAATTAAAATATTTAATTTATAAAATTTGAGTAACTAAATTGAAAAAAAGTTAATAGTTGGGTAACTAATATAGACTGAACCGAATAATTGGGTGACTATTTTTGTACTTTACTCTTAAATTAATTTTAATATTATAGTAACAAATCAGTTAAAACTAGAAATTTAAAATTCTAGACATTGGGTTAAATAAGTACCATTTGACAATTTTATATCATGTTATCGTTAATTGGATAGTTGAGTGACTAAAATATAACAAAGTAATAGTTGGGTGACCAAAATAGAACAAACTGAATAGTTGAGCGACTATTTTTTACCTTTACTCTTAAATTAATTAATTAATAATAACAAATCTGTTGAAACTATAAATTTAAAATTTTAGGCAATGGGATAAACAAGTACCATTTGACAATTTTATATTATTTTATCATTAACTGGATAGTTGAGTGACTAAAATTATAAAATATTTAATGAGTGATTAAAATTTAATATTTAATATTTCAAAAAATCATCCTAAATATTTTATCCTCTCAACTTTTTGAAATTAAATATTTTAGTCACTCTTGCAATTAACTTAGTAATGGAAGTCTAATGTGAATTTTTTTATTGGTCTTTACATGTTCTATCAACTTGATCTTAAATCTAAAATATTCAACAAATTCAACCCTCAATGTTTACAATATTTTTCATTTTAGTCTTGATTATAAAAAATATAAAAAAGTAAATACAAAATAAAAAAAAGTAAAATGTAAATATGATTTTCTTTTTTAGATTTTTTATTCAAAATAACAATATCTTCCATTTTGTTCTTCCATTTTGTTCTTTCATTCAATTAACCAAGTTGGAAATGTCAATTACCACGACCTTAATTCGCAATCCTTCTCCAATGCTTGAGCTAGAAATGATAAAAACACGAGGACACCAGAGCTTGAAACTGGTACCATCTTTGTAGCAAAGAGGAAAGCCATTAGAGTTGGTGTCATCTAGAGGTGTTCATGGGTCAAGCCCAACCAAAATCTTATGCCCGTTTATTAGGCCTGAGCCCGGCCCAACCTGCCCATATTAAATTTTTATATTATTTTTATATAATTTTTAAATATAAATTATATTAAACATACTAAAAACATTAAAATAATTATTTCCCAACAGGTTGAAAATAAATTTTAAAAAATATGTATACTTAAATAACATAAAGATAAATGCAACTTAGCAAGTAAATGCCTCTAAAATAATAACAAAATTAACAAAAAAAAGTGTTATACAATATCCAAACAGTAACAATAAAATAGTAGCAACATAATAGTGAAATGATAGCAAAATAAGAAGAAAACAAGAAAATAGTATTAAAACAAACAACATTTTTTTTGTCTTTTTGTGAATTCGGGCCGAGCCAGGCCAAAACTGTCTTATCCGAGGCCCAACCTATTTTTTAAATGGGTCTTATTATTTTGCCCTAACCCATTTTTCGACCCTATATTTTTTCTCAAACCTCCCACTTTTCAGGCAGGTCAGATGGCCTAACCCATGAACAGGTCTAGTGTCATTAACCCAATCATTTTTTTGGATTTATAAATTTTTTAAATTTGAAC
Source organism: Gossypium hirsutum (assembly GCF_007990345.1). Lineage (NCBI taxonomy): Eukaryota > Viridiplantae > Streptophyta > Magnoliopsida > Malvales > Malvaceae > Gossypium > Gossypium hirsutum. Next base: position 99,405,769 of record NC_053435.1, on the reverse strand, counting down.
TTCTTGAGTTGTAATTAGGCAACCGAGATGAACAATGTAACAAAAGAGAGAAAAAAAGGACTAAATAAAAAAATTTGAGTCAATTTTTTTTAATTTATGGGTTTTTTTTTACATGTTTGGTTGATGAGAAAATATAAATATAAAGTATAGAAAGTTTAAATATAAATTATAAAAATTTTAACAAGTATAAAATTATTTTTAATACTTTTGAAATATATTTTGTAATTTTTAGAATTAGAACTAAATGAAATATTTTGTAAATAATGAGGGCTAAATTTTTTATTAGGCCAATAAAAGAAAGTCCACGTTAGACTTTAGTTACTAAGTTAACAATGAGAGTAATTAAAATATTAATTTTGAAAAGTTAGGTGACCAAATTGACAAAAATTAATTGTTGGGTGACCAAAATAGAATAAACAAGACAGTTGAGTGACTATTTTTTGTACTTTACTCTTAAATTAATTAATTTAATTAATTTTAATATTATAGTAACAAATCAGTTGAAACTATCGAGGAATAAAAATTATCAACAATTTATTTAATTGATTTTGATATTTTGAAATTTAAAATTTTAAGATTGAAAACAAAAAAATATATAGAATTTTAGGCAATAGAATAAACAAGTCAACTGCCGTTAGAAATTTAACGCTTGAGTTACTAAAATGAAAGCTTTCTATAACAACGGTGATGAAATTATAAGGATTTCTTTTCGGGTGATCAAAATGAAAGCACTCTAAAGGTTGGATGACCAACTAGATGATTTGTATATTTTTTTATTTAAATATTATATAAAAATATAAAAAATAAAATCATCATTATATTTATATTAATTATCATTTTAAAAAAATCGTATATTAATATTTATTTTCAAACTAAATTGATAGTTAGTCAATAGCACAAAATCAAATATTGAAGTATAGATTTTCATAAATGAAGACACCAAAAAACCATACTTTTTTTATTATCATTATACTAAAGTTCTTAAATGTATAAAATAAAGATATCAAAAATAATAAATTAATATAGAAAAAAAGAATTAATATTATGTTGTTTTACTACGTCTTTGTCTGCTGGTTAGTACGATTTTTATTGTTTGTCTAGAGCTTTAGTGTAACAGCCTGATTTTTAGTGGTGCCGGAAATAATGGTTCAAGATCACCAAATTCAATGAGTAAGCTCGTAAATTTTATTAGTTAGTATTTACGAGTCAAATGTGATTTTAGAAAGATTTATGAATTAGTAATTTGTGTTTTATAATGATTTATTAGGTTAAGTGGTTTGGAAAACAAGGAATTGAGACCTCGATTTTATAAACCGAGCCGTAAATATTTTTATAAATATTTACGGAGTGTTATTAAGATGGTATTAAAGTTTCGTTAGAAAATTTTAACGTTTTGATAGTTAATTAATTAAAAAGGACTAAATTGAAAAAGGTGTAAAACTTACTAATTAAAGAAATAGTGATTAAATGGATTTGATGTTAAATGAGGGGAGATTTAAAGAGTAAATAAGCCTAAAATAGAAGGTTGAGGCAGCAGAAGCAGGAAGAAAATCAATGATTTTCTAGACATTTCTTCATCAATCTTCAGCCAAAAACAGCCACAGGAGAGCTCTTAAAGCTGGTTTTTCATATTTTTGCTTCATGTGAGTTCAATTCTTACTCTTTTCTTGAAATTTTTGTGTTTTTAAGACTTTTACAATTAGGTCCAACTACCTAATTCATTAGTTTTTGATTTTATTGGTAATTTTGAAAGTTACCATTGATGAATACTGAATGTTTTTTATGAATTAACATGGATTAAGAGCTTTAATTTTGTTATATGATGATTTTATAAAGTGAATTTTATAGATATTGATTTTAGGACTAAATTGTGAAAAGACTAAATATTAAGGTTTGGTACTAAATTTTGTTTATCAAGGGCTGTATGATGGCCTAGAATATTTAGATAAATTTTTAATTGAGAAAAATTAGTTCATTTGATAGACTAATTAATAAGGGACTAAATTGTAAAAATTGTAAAAGTTGGGGTAATTATGTAATTTCAAAATTTGAGAGGTATTAATTGTGAAGTGAATTGGTACTGAAATATATGCTAATGAAGGGATAAATTTATATTTTAGATCAAGAACCCGTAGACAATTGTGAAAAATAGAAATTAGCAGAATATTCCCTGAACTACTACAAATCTTACAAACTAATCCAGGTAAGTTTGTATGGTTAAAATTTAATATTCATTTATTAAATTGATGAATGGTATTATGTATTTATTCATATTTATTGCTGAAAATAAAATTATTGTTAAATTATGAAATTGAATCGATTGTTCAAAACGAGTGGAACGGGAGATTGAGTACAATCATTCTGTGGCAAATGATGAATTAACGGTAAATGCAAAGAATGAATTGACAGCAAATTACCCAAGTAAATCGAGGTTCAGCATTTGTTGCGAACATTTGTGTTTACTTTCCATTTGACTCTTTTGAGCTTCAGTTTGACCCTTATGGGTTTCCGTTCAGCTCCTATGAGCTTTCGTTCAACCCTTACAAGTTTCTGTTTAGCATTTATGTGCTTCTGTGCAGCCTTCGGGCTTCTGAATACGATGTACTCATATCCGTAAGTCGTTCTCCGATTCAGTAAGGGTTGGTAAGTGACGTATGAAATTAATGTATAAAGACTTAATATTATGATTAGTATTTATCTGAGATAAGTGAATTCATTAATTAAAGTTGTGATTGGCAGGAAATGTACATTGAATGATTTACTTAAATGATTTGTTATAATATGTACAGTAAGATTTATGTTTAACCTATTGAACTTACTAAGCTTCATTAAGCTTAATTGTGCTGTTTAATGTTCTTGTAGATTAACGTGAGGTCGGGGGATCGGATCAACACATCAAGTCACACTATCCAGCTTAATCTGGTAGCTTTTGCAACGTATATTTTGGTTTATATGGCATGTATAGGATTGATTTGGAAATAAAAAAAATTTGAGACATGCTTGTCATTGATATATGCTTGTATGTATGTAATTAGTAGTAGATTTTGATAAATCAATAAGATGGATTAAATAGGTAAGTGTAAGTATTTGAGTATTTGATATGTTATGTCATGTTTAAAATGTTTTTGACTTGTGTTGATTGCTTGTTTGGAATGTTTTGATATATTAAAATGTTGTGTATAGGTTGACATCAAAATGGGTGAGAAAAGTAGCCTTGATATGACCTATTTTCATCTACACGGGCGTGTGTCTCAGCCGTGCGTGACACGTGGAGTAACACATAGGCATGTGTTCTGGCCATGTGTCCCTTGCATCTTTAAAATTTAGAAACAGAATGCCCAGGTTTTTGCACACGGCCTAGCACACGAGTATGTGGCTTGGCTCTGTGACCCCTGTACCTTAATTTCATAACACATGGCCTAGCATACGGGCGTGTAACTTGGCCGTGTAACCCAAGTCAGAGAGTTACACGGGCTGGGACATGGTCATGCACCTTACATCCAATGCCTACACGGCTTAAGACATGGGCGTGTCACTTGGCCATGTGAGCCACACGACCTGGCCACACGGACGTGTGTCCCCTGTACCTAAGTAAAATTTTGAAATTTTGAGAAAAATTCTTTGAGTTTCTAGTTTAGTCCAGACTTGTTTCTAATGCAAATTTTGGGTCTTGAGGGCTCATATAAGGGACAATATGAGTGAATTGTGATTGGTTTCTGATATGTGTATTACATGATATGGAATGTTTGTAATTGGTCTAAAAAGTTTGGTGATGCTCCGTAACCCTATTTTGGTGACGATTAAGTGTTAGAGGTGTTACATTTAGCGATTGTGGGAGGGTTTCGCATTTAGTGGTTTTTTATAAAGGGAAAATAGAGGAGGATTTAGCCAATTTGAATATTTTAGAGGAAGAATAAGTGTCGTTCTAGGGGTCAAGGGAATGTAGATGTGATTGAAGAGGATTACGAGCTTTGTTTGATGGGGAGGGTGCTAACGGATAGTGTGGTGCACTTTCCTTTGACAAAGATTACTCTTGTTGATCTATGGCATCCGCTGGGGGGAGTTGCTATTTCAGAGATTGGGGAAAAGAGACATTTGTTTACGTTTTATTATGAGATAAATCTGAAGAGGGTGAGCGAAGGTATGCCATGGATGTTTAATAGACATCTAATTATCTTTCACAAGTTGGAACAGAGGGAAAACCCTTTACAAATGCCTCTGGTTTATTCAATTTTCTGGGTTCAGATCCACAATATGCCAATGGGGTTTATGTCAGAGGGTATGACACGTCAGTTTGAGAATTTCATAAGTACTTTTTTGGAATATGACATATCATTGATCTCAAGGAAGTTAGTCGATTTATGAGAATATGAGTAAAGATAGATGTTCGGGTTTTGTTGAAGTAAAAAAAGTGAATTGTGTTGGATCAGAATCAGTCGGTTTATACTTATTTTTAGTATGAAAAGCTCATGTTGTTCTGCTTTCTATGTGGGAAGTTTGGGCATGGGGAAGGGTTTTAGGGACATAGGTGGTGGAATTTGGATGGGATATCTCGCTAAAGGTGGTGCCAATGAGGGGATCAACAGTGGTTAGTAAATGGTTAAGAGAGGAAAATTTTGGGAGAGATCCTTTGGCAAGGAATTTCGGTGGAAAGGGGTGTAACACCCTTAACCCATACCCGTCGCATAAGGGTTAAAGAGTACTACCATACAAGCACGAAATTTCAGTTAACTTTATTTGAATAACTCCCGTTGGCACACTTATAAAACCGAATTCCAACTTGTTTATCCAATTATACAATAGACAAAAGAGTCATCTCAAGATAATGGGTATATTGATTAATTCTTAAGTTCAATTCACATCAAAACATTGAAAACTTTAATGGAATATCAACCACACATTCACATTAACTATGTGGAACACATATAGCAACTTAACAAGCCATTTTCGCATGGCTATACATATATACATCATCAAAAAGATACTTATTTAACAACAAAAAGTCAAGCCTATACATGCCATTATCAAAGTTTAACTACTAGAGTACCGAAATGGCTTAGATAGTGTGGACGACTTCGACTTTGAGATCCCCGAAACTGTAGCTAACGAACGAGATCTATAAAACAGAGGATTAAGGGCAAAAAAGTAAGCATTTCTATGCTTAGTAAGTTTTAAGTAATGAAATCATTTAAAAATTAAAGCATAGCATTCATAATGCTTATCATCTTTTCTTTGACCGAATATAACATGACTAAATATACTACTATTGTTCATGTAAGTAATTTTAAATTATTCCTTAAACACCAATTCATATCACGTAGATAACTTCTTTTTATTCAACCAACTTCATTATTTGGCCGAATACATCTAATTCAATTTCAAGGCTAAATAAATACATATACCCATATTCACATATTCATGTTACTTCACACTTCAACCAATATACTCACATGCTCAGAGCCAATCTTAACATATTTCACTTGAAACAAAATTCATGTATCCTGAATAAGTTATAGACTTCATACAACCATAAGCAATGGCTGACAGAGCACTATCCAAAAGAATAATCACAATTTAAACCAAATCAAATTTTACAACGTATATATGGTACATACCTGACCATCTTAGGGTTGTGAGCCCATTAATTTGAATTATTACAGCAAGATCACACATTTCCAACACAATTGCCTTCGGGACTTAGCCCGGATATAACACCAGCACGAATGCCTTCGGGACATAGCCCGGATATAATACCAGCACGAATGCCTTCGGGATAGCCCGGATATAATACCAGCACGAATGGCTTCGGGACTTAGCCCGGATATAACATCAGCACGAATGCCTTCGGGACTTAGCCCTCACATAAGGCCTGCGGGTCTTAGCCCGTTGAAAATCCTCAATTATCGTGCATATATATATATCATAATACATTAGCATTTCATTTACATTACTAGAACACAATCACAACATGCTTATCAACCATTCCACTTTCGGCTAAATAGCCATATACAAAGAACACGATTTCGTTTCGCTATCCAACATGATTTCTATAACCATTCGGCTACAAGTCATATGCACAAATTATTTATCTCACTACTTAATTCAAGTAGAACCATTAGGTTACAAATTATATATTATGCTTATATATAATGATTTTATCAAATCATAAACTAAGTTTCATTACTCAAAGACTTACCTCGGATGTTTTGAACAGTTGCAGATAGGCTACTCGATTGCTTTCTCCTTTCCCTTCTCTGATTTAGTTCCTCTTTGCTCTTAAGCTTTAAATTTGAACAAATGAATTTGTTTAATTACTTACTCAACTTTAATTCTTTAATAGTCACATTTGACAAATCATATAATTTTAATGCAATTTATGTTTAATAAAATGTGCCATGACTCGATATCATGCTTATTATATACACGAATTTATTTATATAATATATATATGTATAACTGAATGTCTCTATGTCACAAGGTACTTACATAAGGCATATATATTTATATACTTATGTGTGACTAACACAATTTAATCAATTACTCAATTTATGCACAATCACGTATATACACATATATATAATCATAACATGCCTTAATATCTCATATTCCACATTCGGCCCTAACCACTCAAACTTAGCTTTATTATACAATTTCCATTCCATGATCAAATGTAGCAAATTGCACATAGGTTTCACCCATGCTAAACAATGACTGAATATACATTTCGAAGAAATAACTTACTTAATACATAACTCACATGACCAAAGTACATATAACCCTAATGACCGAATGTATATCACCACAATTCCTATGACTTAACCAATTACCCTTTTAGCCGAATATCCATTAAACATCTAGTTCACATACACAAACACAATCTCTTAGGGCTTATTATATTTTCAAGTACACATCAAATCTATATAGCTGAATATATATATTTAGCTCATCGAACCGATACTTAATCCTATTTTCCCCTAACACAAATGTATTCGGCAATGACCACAACCATTTAACCAACCTTAAAAACAAACCACAACATTTTAAATTCATCTTATTACCCCCAATGATCGAATGCACATATATATATAAAAACTCAAATAACACAAAATTTTCTTTCCAAAGTGCATATGTATATATATATACATACGACAACTTCAATTCATACCTCTCAACAATGAATTCAACTTATTCATTTAAGCTACTTTAACATATAAATAACATCTTCCAAAAACTCCTCAAATTAACACAAATTTATCAACTTGTCGAATGGTTATATGTTCAAGGATTCATGCATTTAAACCATGAGTTAACTAAACTATGCACTTATCAATTTAATCTCATAATCAATTAAAATAAAAATCACAATGCATACCTTTAATTTGGGATAGCCATGGCCGAATGCCTTGTTTTCTTCTTCAAAATTTTTTTTCTTTCTCAATTTCGGCAATGAAGAAAGAAAGATGAGCATCCCTTAATTTTTATTATCTTTACCTTATTTTACTAATTATTTATTATTTCAACATAATGCCATTTCTTATTATAATACTTAAATAAACATATATTATCCATCAACCATCATTATGGTCGGCCACCATAATCAAAAAATAGATATTTGACATGCAAGTTCAAACTTTTTATGACATGCATTAATAAACTACTTTTAATTTTACCTATCACCTTTCACAATTATTTCACATAAGTCCTAATTAATAATTTCACATACAAATGACAAAATTAAAGCATGAAACTTTCACACATGCATGTACACATACAATAAGCATAGAATATAACAATTAATTATTTTTATGACTCGGTTTTGTGGTCCCGAAACCACTTTTCGACTAGGGTCAAATTAGGGTTGTCACAAGGGGGCCGACAGAAAGTTGAGAGAGATGTCATTTCCAAATAAGATAAATAGGGAAAGTGTATGAAGTTGTGGTCAAACATGGAAGATAATCTTTTAGAGGTAGTTGTGTTAGAGTATGCCCAAAGACCAATCATGAGATGATTGTAATCATATACTCATTTTACCTTGTTTGTTAATATAAGACATTGCCATTGTTATTTCAATTTCTTTTTCTGTGTGTATAAAAAACTTGGTTTATAATAAAGTCCTAATAATAATCATATTATTCTTAAAAGGTCCTTAGTCAAATATTATTATGAGCTTGGAAAATGATAATGCATTGAGCTAATGTGTAGTTAATTGATGACAAAGTGTTGTCATTGACATGGAGATATCAAAATCGATACATAAATATGTGTTAGAGAACAATATACTGGACTAACCCACTATGAGTATGTTTATTGGATTATTATGTAATAGTCACAACATTACTCATAGTGATAACTATGTATATGATCCTTAGACTTGAGATCATCATTGTCCCACCATAGTTGGTTGTATATTTTGACACAGTCAAACGTCTACCATAACAGGCTATACTATGAAGACTGATGTTAGGTATGCCACAATCTATGTAGTGGGAGACGATTGATCAAAATAAGATTTTTCATCCCACATAACGGGAGCAATATCTTAGGCTTCTTGATGAAGTGAGACTAAAATGTGTGGCCATACTCGAATAAGTTGATATAAGATATCATACTTATTTGTTTATTATAGCCTACTCAGAATATCAAGAAATATGATATTGAACTATGCAAGTGTGACTATTCCATGACTTGTACCCAATCCAGATATTAAGGATAAAAGGATATAATACATGAAAAAGTTTTCATATAAAGGTTATGTCAAATCAGGACTTCTTGTAACTTGGGTAGAAATGATGCATTGCTAGATGTCACTCATTGTTTGTAATATTAGAAACATTTTAGTATTACTGCAAACGTTACAAGAGCCTACAGAGTCACACCCTATAGTTAAAGAGATCAGAATCCAAATCCATTTGGTATTGTAGTTAGCTATCACATGAATTAAATTAATTATTGAATTAAGTTAATTTGATGGTTAAATATTAAACACATTATACGTACTATCTTATTGTACACAAGTAGATAACATAATTAAAATTAATATATGAATTTGATTTATATAAAATATTGATTGCATATAGTTTACTGAAATTATTGATATAAATAGTTATAATAATTTTGGTCAAAATATAAAAGGGCATGAAAAGTGATATTCTTTTGGAAAGAAAATAAAAGGAAAATAATCCCATAATATGTTAGCAACCATTTTTAAAAATACTATTTGAAAAATTGAAGAGGTTGTTGATGTTTGTCCTTTGACTGGGTGGATTATGTAGAGGTCGGGATGCTACTGTTGTGTCTTAGAATCGACATCTTCGAAGGGGATCCTATTAACAATATTAGTCGTCGTTTTTCAGTTTCGAAAGGTATATTTTTCAACTATTGTTTCAACCCAATTCATTTCTCGTACATGGATCCATTACTAATGATTGTTGGAATATTTTTTTCGCTGCGCCACAGGGCGTACCGATGATCTAACAGGTTGATGGAAAGAAGAGACAACATACTCATACAGTGAATTTGAATGTTCCTGTTAATATGGATTCTACGAAGTTGAGAATTTCTAATGAAATATCAATGACTGCTTTGAAGCAGGTCGACCGAGAGTAATGAAAATCCTAAGGTTGAATGTCCGTAGGTTGATGAGATAGATAAAGCCTCAGCTATTGTTTCTAATTGAAACAAAGTTAAGTGCAAGAAGAATGAAGTGGTTTTAAGAAATATGTGGTTTTTCTAATGGTATAGAGGTTTATGCAGATGGCTCTAGTGGTGGATTATCACTGGGTTGGAAGAATGATTGTACAATTTAATTAAGAAGTTTTTCTTATTTGCATATTATTGATAAGATTGATGAAGGGGATGGGTTAGCTAAATAAAGGTTTACTGGTTTTTATGAGGCACTCGACGAGAGAACTAGAGAAGACTCATGGAACCTATTAAATTTGTTGGGTAGAGATATTTCAATGTCGTTGTTGGTGATAAGAGACTTTAATGAGATTATGTATTCTTTTGAGAAGCAAAGGGGACGACTTCGAGAGGAACGAAAACTGAGAAGGTTTCAAGAAGCTTTGGAAGAATGTGATCTTAATAACTTGGGATCTTCAGGTCAATGATTTACTTGGGAAAGAGGACACATAGAAGAAAATAATGTGCAAGAACGACTGGTTCGAGGGTGGCAAATCTAGCTTGGTGGGAACTTTTCCCTAGTTATAATGTTAAACATCTTACACATGTTTTTTTATATAATTGTCTGTTGCTGATTGATACTATAGGTAATGATAGAAACCAGATGGTAAGGGATCGTGCATGGTTCCGCTTTAGTGTTAATTGGGTACTTGACGGTTTGTGTGAGGTACATATAAGAAATTTTTGGGAGTCGTCTAGGTTGGGTGTGTCGACAAAGTTGGTGGAATTAGAAAGGGAGTTAAGTAGGTGGGCGAAAGAGAATCAGAGAAAGAAGAAGCTTAATGTTATAAAGTTGAATTCTCAATTGGTAGAGTTGATTTTACGGACCCTGATGAAAATTACTTAATGAAGTTAACTGAAGTCAAGCTTGCGTTGAATATGGAAGCAAACAAAGAAGAACTGTTTTTGGAACAATGAGCCAGAGCAAACTAGCTCAAATTCGGAGATCAGAGTACAACTTACTTTATAAATATGCATCTTCTCATAAGAAAAAGAATTCTATTAGGGGCTTAAAAGAAAAGAATGAGGTTTGTGTAACAGAAAGCGAGGAGATGGCAACCATTGCGACCAATTATTTTAAAAAACTATTCACGACCTCTTCAGTAAGAAGTTGTGACCATGTGTTGTTGAGAGTACATCCTAGTACTTCAAAGAGCATGAATGAAAAGTTGTTAATAGTTTTGAAGGAAGATGAGGTGTAAGAGGCAATTAAGGGTATGACGCCACTAACGGCATGAAGTATGGATGGGTTCTAAGGAAATATTTTAGTATTGCATTGATACTGTAAATGGGTTAAGGGAGATTAATGATATAAATTGTACAAATATAGTCTTTATTCCTAAAGTAGGCAATCCGAATGTAATGTCACAATTTAGGTCTATTAGTCATTGTAATGTTATATATAAGATGATAACCAAGACAATAGCCAATAGATTAAGGAAGGTTCTGGATGCTTGTATTGATGAGGCCCAATGGGCATTTGTTCCAGGGAGGCAAATTTCGGAGAATATAATTATTGCGTATAAGTTGTTGCATGCTTTAAAAAAGAGGCAGAGTGACTTAAGGGAATCATTTGTGTTAAAGTTGGATATGAGTAAGGCCTATGATAGGGTGGAATGAAGGTTTTTGGAAAGAATGATGGAATGCATGGGTTTTAATAGGGGGTGGACTGAGCTAGCGATGAAGTGTGTATCAACGGTCTCATATTTGGTTATCTTAAATGGTATTTGGGGGAAATGTTTCGGCCTTCTAAGGGATTACGACAAGGTGATCCTTTAAGCCCTTATTTATTTCTAATTTGTGCAGAAGGGCTATCAAGCTTACTTAATTTGGTGAAACAGGATAGTACAATTAGGGGAGAAAGAGTGGGGAGGCGGAGTCTAGTAGTGACACACTTGTTCTTTGCTTATGACAATATTTTTTTCGGTGAAGCAAATGAGGAGGGAGCTTATACACGACAAAGACTATTCATGTAATTTGAAGATCAAATTTTGGCTAGATCACTACATTATAAAAATATTAATATTAGCTAGAGGGGTGAAATACTAAAAAATATTGAATTTTAACTAAAATGACCGGATTAGACCAATTTTTTGAATTTACCAAATTAGACCAATTTTTAAAAACACGACCAGTTGGATGCGTTTTCAGCGAATTTGTAGGAAAACGCTTCCAGCTGGACGCGCTTACCCCTAACGGTTGAATTATAACGGTTCCATAAACTACGGGTGACCAAAACTGTAACACTCTTAACCCCGTCCCGTTATCGGAATAAGATTACAGAGTATTACCAGTCATTACAGTATATTTGCACATAAACAAGTATAAATGCAATATTATCCATCTAAATATAACTTTAATGGGTCCACAGTACTTTACAAGTGTAATTAAAACAAACTGGGATTCGATCCTAAAGCTTACTAAATTTTTCGTGAAATTTTAAATTTTCTTCTTTTGAACAGTACCACACGCCCGTGTGGCTAATTTAACATACCCGTGCGGCATGGGACACGCCCTTGTGCTCAACTCATGTGCAACACTGACTTTTAAACACGGCCATGACACACGTCCGTGTGGCCTGCCCGTGTACTAAACTGACTTTATGACACGACCGTGACAACTAAGGCACACGCCCGTGTGACAAACTATGTGAACTCAAAATGAACCTTGTACTTTAAAAATTTACCAATCCTGTAAATTTCAATCCACAATCAATACAAATACCAATATTAAACCAATCCAAACGCATTTTATATATTATCTAATACTTAAATTTAAACACTAATCATGTATTATTATCAATTATCAATTTACTTATTTCACTATCACAATCACAATCCAATATAACACACTTAAGACATCCTAGGTACATGCCATTACCGATAATTAACATGCTTTACCTTTTTGAGTTCGGGATCGACTTATAATGCTGATTCGACGATCTGTCTTTAACCTAACCTGCGCACGGAAACAAACCGTACGCTGAGTATGAACTCAGTCGTATTTCTATAAGCCAATACTTAAATCAATAATAAATCATATATCAATAAACCTTGAGAATTCAATCTATTACTCCTAATAGTTCAATCATTTGTTTTTGAAATATAATGCTAAGATCTTGTTAATCACTTTCGATGAAATTTATACAATTTCAATGTTTGTTCATTGTCCGTCGATTTTTTTTTCATATTTATTCAGTAATAACTGTGTTCAGTATCTGACTTGTGTTCAGTATCTGAAAGACATTCAGTAGCAGTCCATTATTCAGTAACAATTAGTTTTTCAGTACTTTTATTTACAATTCATTTTAGTAATAATATTATTCACCTTTCATTCAATATTTTGTACTATCTCATTTCAATAACAGTCAATACTCTTTGGTAATAACCAATTGATCTTTATCGTTCAGTACCAGTCAGTCAACAATAATAATTGGTTAATCAGTAATATTCATTTATTTAGTATCAGTCGTTTATTCTGTAACAGTCAATTATTCAGTAGCAGGCAGTCTTTAATACTTTTCATTACCCCTATTAACATGACTCGGACCTGGACGGATACACGGATCCAACCCACACACCGGGGATAGTATACAATGTTTCATCGGCCAAAGCCGGAATACACTGTAAGGGTAACAGTAACAGTAACAGTAGCAGTAGCGGTACACAAAGTAACTCATCGGAACAAATCTGAAACAGTAACAGTAACAGTCAGGTACGGAGTACCTCTTCGGAACGAACCCGGAACAGTCACAGTAGTCGACACATATAGTGTCTCATCGACACACAGTCGGAATATCTCTGAACACTTCTAATCCTATGGCATGCCAATTATATCCGACTAGCCCGACACTGTTAATAGGGTATTCAGTAAACTTTCAAATTTTCAATTTCATTCGTAATTTAATTTCATTTCATTTCAATACCTTTCTTTATCAATTCACATGTAATTCAATTTTAATACAGCATACCTTTTAATTCATTTTCCAATAATCACAAATTCAAATATTTCATACTTTAATTACTTGTCACATATTAATCATGATACAACAATTAATAATCAAATTCAATAAATTATAAAACATTATAATTCTTACCTTAGCATTTCCATTCTCAAGCAATTCAAATATTAACATAACAATTAACTATTAAGTTCAGTTTATAGAAATACAAACAGTAATTTCCGAGCTATCCCTCGTCGACTTTGTCTTTTCCTGGCCTAGCCGAGATTTTCTGGCATAACACTAGCTACGGAAATCAATTAAATATTATCAATACATTACCATTCAATTTTCATATTGAATATTTTAATTTCTATCCATCTTTTGCTTAAATTCCAATTTAGTCATTAAACTGAGACTAACTTTTATTCTTCACATTTAACTCAATATTTTCATTCAATTTCCACTTTAGACTAATTTCAATACTCTAATTTCAGCATAAAACCATAATTTTGAAATTATTTCAATTTAGTCCCTACTATTTAAAACTTATGAATTAATTTACAATTCAATCTTATTTCACTCATAACTTGAATTTCTATCAATTTAACCCTTAATTCTTCAATTTATTCAATATGAACAATATCTAAAAATCTAATAACTTTCAAAATATCAACTTAATTTCATCAAAACCTTATTCGAAAGCTTCTAAAACATTAAAATTAAGTGAAAAGAGCTAAATTGGCATACCTGTTTAAACTTCAAGCTTCAAACCTTCAATTTTCCCTTTCTTCTTTCTTTTCTCGTTTCTTCCTTTCCCTGCTTTTCGTTTTACCTATTCTGTTTTTATTTCTATTCTATTCTTTCTTTATTTCATTAAACCAATATATATATATATAATATAATAACTCAATAAATATCTATTATAAAAATCTATTTAATAATAAATATTCTTTTAACATTTGTCTCCATTTATAATATCACACTTGTCTTTCACTAATCTATTTATTATATAAATATCTTTTACATAATAATAATATATAATTTAATAATATACTTATATAATAAGTAAATATACATGTATTTTATAAATGTATGTATATTAATATCACACATGTCACTATACCATACATTTGTCAACTTTTTATTTATTTATCATATAATATCAATTTAATAATAAATATATTAATATTTACTTAAATAATAAGCAACTACATACATGTTTGACAAATGTGTGTATTATATTTATTACACTTGTATTTTATTTTTGCCATACACTTGGCACTCTTTTTGGCTTATTTACTTATTTAGTCCTTTCAATTTTCTTTATTCTATAATTAAACTTTCACACTTCATTCAATTTAATTCTTTTATCCAATTATTCTTAATTTAAGCTAATTCACTTAATTAAACTCTAATTAACCACTCGATTAACACCTTAAATATTTTTAATAAATATTTAAGAATCCATTTTTAAGAAACGAAGACTCGAAAATACACTTTTCTGGTAACGGTAAAATTCTGGTCATTACAAAAATTCGATTCAATTCGAGAAAATATGAATTTTGAGTTAATCGAATTGAGTATTTCGAGTTTCAATTTCGAATCAATTTAAATTTTACAATTCGAATAACAGATTAGTGTAAATACCCTTTTGGTACCTGTTAATTTTAAGATTTTAAAAATAATGTTATTTTTAAAACTCAAAATATTTATAAAAACTCTAAAATTTATATTCCCACCAAATATAAATATTACAAAATGTCCTAAAAATATATATAAAAATGTTAAAAATTAAATAGTTTAATTTTGGGACATAAAACAAAAACCTTAAACTTCAAAATTCTTGACAGTAAACAAAAACCCTTTAAAGAGCTCAAAATTATAACCTTAAAAAGCCTTAAACAAAATATCTTAAAAATTAAAAAAATTATAGAGAGAGTGTGAAAATGTATTCAGCTGAAAATATTTTTCTTCTCTATTAAAAATTGACTTAATCAAATAAATTTCGAAAAAATCAACCTAATCCAATAATTTTTATAAAAAGGGTAATTTTGGTAATTCACCAACTAGTGGAGTTAGTAATAATCATTTGTAGTTTTCCAATTTATGTCTTTTTCAATGTTATTATAAATATATTAAAATATCACACCACTAGCATTATAAAATATTAACATTAGTTAGTAGAGTTATCAATAAGTGTGCATTTCAAGAACTTTTCTGAACAATAATGGCGTAAAATAGTAGGAACGTCCCTTTCAAAAGATATTTGAAATTATCTTTCAGTGGAAAATAATGCCAACCCTAGACGTATGCAGGCATAAACTATAATGAACTTCCCGAAAATGATGACCCTCTGGAAAGACTATAAGAAGGGCCAAGTGCTGGGTTTCACTCACTGTTTAGATTTGCAGATGGAGTTGAGTGTAGCTAAACTTCCCAGCACTCCATTGTTTCTATGTCTTGTTCTTCCCCTGTTTACCCTTATGATTTGGCTTAAGTTACAAACAAATGGCCGAAAAAGACTTAAGTTGCCGCCATCACCCCCCAAACTCCCATTCATCGGCAACATTCATCAACTCGGCAAGCTTCCCCACCGCTCCCTCCGAGATCTCTCCAGGAAATATGGCTCACTCTTGCTACTTCAATTGGGCCATAACCAGACGCTGGTGGTTTCATCAGCCGACATGGTTAAAGAAATTGTCAAAAATCATGATGTTGCTTTCTCAGATAGACCAAGTACCACTGCCGCTAACATCTTGTTTTACGGTTGCACCGATGTGGCTTTCGCACCGTATGGCGAGTACTGGAGACAAGCTAGGAAGGTGTGTGTCACTGAGCTTTTGACTCTTCGAAGAGTTAACTCGTTTCAGTTCTTGAGAGATGATGAAGTTGAAGTCACCATTGATAAACTCCGCCGAGCTTCTTTCAAGGGAGAGGCTGTTAACCTGACGGAGTTGCTGATGGTTGCTTCGAATAACCAGATTTCGAGAAGTGCTCTGGGTCGAAAATTCGACGACGAAGATGGGAAAAGCAAGTTTGGGTTGTTGGGTAGAAGGCTTTTGATCCTTATGATGACTTTTTGTGTTGGCGACATGTTTCCTTACTTGAAGTGGGTTGATGTTCTTCGAGGATTAACATCAAGCTTGAAACAAGTTAAAAACGAATTTGATACATTTTTTGATCAGATCCGTGAAGAAGATAGATCTTCTCAAAACAATGGAGAAAGGGACTTTTTTTCTATTCTGCTCAAACTCCAAGAAAATGGCTTGCTTGAGGTGGACCTCACTCCAGACAACATCAAAGCAATCATACTGGTCCTTGTTATTTTTTTCTTACTTTTTTAATCTTATGTTTATATTTGTCATGGCTGATATTTGTGTACGACTCAGATACATGTTTCTTTTTTTCAGGATATGTTTCTTGCTGGAACTGATACAACTTCAACAACGCTAGAATGGGTAATGGCTGAACTAATGAAAAACCCGAACGTCATGAAAAAGGTTCAAAAAGAGATAAGAAATGTGGTTGGAAAGAAAGCAAAGATAGATATGAAGGATGTAGATGAAATGAATTACTTAAAATGTGTAATCAAAGAAACTTTAAGGCTTCATCCAGCTGTTCCACTCCTTGTTCCTCGACGAACAACGTCAAAGATTAACATCGGAGGTTACGATATTCCTTCAAATATCATGGTTTTCTTTAATTCCTGGGCGATTCATAGGGACCCTGAAGTGTGGGAGAAACCAGAAGAGTTTATACCAGAAAGATTCGAGAAAAGCTCAGATGATTTCAAAAGTCAAGATTTTGAGTACATCCCATTTGGTTTCGGCCGAAGGGGTTGTCCCGGAATGGCGTTTGCAGTGGCCTTCATTGTTGATCTGGTTGCTAATCTTCTGTACTGGTTCGATTGGAAATTACCTGACGGTGAAAATGCCGAGAATTTAGACATGGATGAAGGCTATGGGCTCACTGTTTTCAAGAAAGCCCCTCTTCGTGTTTTTCCCATATTTAGAAATTTCGAATCTCAAGTTGATCGGGTGTAACTTTTTTCCACTCAATTGATCGCTGCTTATATTCTCTAATTAGATCTAATATAAATTAGTTTGTATAACCCACCAGTTTATCCTACTTAATAATAAAAATATGACAGTAATTACATGAAAGTTTAATTATTAGGTATTAATTATATCTTTTTATAATTATAAGAAATTATAATTTATTAGATATGTTTGCTAATGTAATGTTATTGTATTTGGTAATATAAATTATAAATTTTTTAATAAAAAAATATTAATTAAAATAAATTAAAATCAAATCATGGTATGTATATAATATGTTAGTTCAAGAAAGTAATCAACAATTAACAATACAAGTATTAAGAAAAATAAACAGCATTTATAATTTTATCTAGTTAGTTGTTGTTGCATTTCATATTTATTGCTGCATGAAAAATAAACATCATGTTAATATGTTAGTTGTATTTAATGCTTGTGCAAGTGATATTATACCCCTCAATATGGTGTAAGAAAACCTTTTGTATTTACAAAACTAGCATTTACTATAACAACATATATAAGAATTTGAATAATTTATAAGTAAAATAAAACAAATAACAAATATTATTGGATTACCAAATGCAATTTTTTCCTTAGTTTGTATCTTCCCAAACAACATTTTTTAGCACTCTAAAATCTTTGTAATCTTACGATTATAATAGATTTTATATATCTAATTTGTAGTTGACTTATGTTAGAATGTCCAATAACAAACCAACTTTATAACTTTTTTTTTTTTAATATTTCGATAACTATTATTTCATGCAAATTTATAAATCTAATTTGCAGTTGACTTACATTAGAATGTACAATAACAAACTAACTTTATAATTTTTTTTTTAATATTTCTATTACTATTATTTCATGCAAATTAGTTAAAAATAATATAGAATGGGAATTTTTAGATTTTTAAATTTTATATATAAGTTATTATGTATTTTAAATTTGGTGTCCACATTGAATAACATTCGCCCCATTGGCCAAATTATATTTCATAAAATTCATCCCTTTAAGTCATAAGGTTATATTTTATATTAATAAATTATTTTTTAGATTTT
Organism: Gossypium hirsutum; assembly: GCF_007990345.1. Lineage (NCBI taxonomy): Eukaryota > Viridiplantae > Streptophyta > Magnoliopsida > Malvales > Malvaceae > Gossypium > Gossypium hirsutum. Next base: position 99,387,032 of record NC_053435.1, on the reverse strand, counting down.
AATTATATAACTTTAATAATAATTAAATATTCATGTATGATGGGTCTTAAAAAGACTAATCTTAGAGGCTCAATATGAACCTTAAAGCAAAATTCCAAAATTAATTGATTTGGCCCATACTCATACATATTAGGTTAGTGACTTTATTGTATTTTGATTTTTTTGTCGACACCACTGAGAGAAAAAGAAAGGAGTTTGATGTCGAGACTAAGAGCATAGAGTAAAAAAAAATACAAATTATCTTCCTTTAGGTAAATATTTTTGCATAAATTATGTTCTTTATTTATTCCACTTATTTTTTTCTTTTTCCTAATATGTTGTTGTTTAATATATTATTATAATATCAGGTTTTTCGATTAAATTATGGTTGTAGCACCCCTAACCCGTCTCCATTGCTGAATTAGGGTTATAGAGTATTACGACACATATCATAACAATTATTAACATTTAACCATCCAAATATCAAATTAAATAACAAATAATCAAACTCAAATGTCATTCATAGCATAAATACAGTTACAAACCTTAAATCAGGCTTACAGGGCTTTAAAAACAATTTAGGAACAATTAGAGACTAATTTGAAACAAAAGTGAAACTTTTAAAAAAAATTCAAAAAATTTTGAAAATAGGGGTCACATGACCGTGTGGCACAAGGAAATGGCCATGTGATTAACCACGTAACTTTCAAAATAAATTCACATGGTCGTGTCGCAGGCTGTGTGTCGACCATGTAACATTCGAAATACCCTCACATGTCCATGTCGCAGGCCGTTTGCTAGACCTGTTTAATTCAATGTTGGGTTACATAATTGTATCGCAGACCGTGTAATTCCACTGACTTGGAACACACGACCGTGTAAAGAGACCATGTGCAGCACACGATTGTGTGATAGGTTGTGTCCCAAGCCGCATGCCCCTAATTTTTCCTTCAAATGCAAGCTTACCAAAACATGCTTACTTGAACATCAAACAACTCATTTACCAATAATTAAACCTATTCAAAACACACCTAAACAAGCTCGAAACATACCAAAATCATCCAATCTAAGTGCCTAACCAATGTGCCTTCATTGACAGCACAATTCAATTAACAAACTTATCCACAAGTCATATCAAATAAGTTACATTCTAACTTATGAGTTTAAACATAAAAACACATACCAACTTACCATTTTATTCTATCTATTCATATTCAATCCTACCACAATTCAAACATTTCCAAATGATTTATATCAACTAACCAAACACCAAGGTTATATGCACACTTCATTCCAAACACAAAAAAGGCCCATACATAAGTGATCTAAAACCAAGTTTAAACAACTTTACATTAACCAAATATGTAACACATAAAAATATGTATTCAACAAAAATACAAAATACACCTATTACATGCTATATAACCCAAAGATAAACATATCAAAAACTACCAAAAAGATATCTAAATAGTGTGATTCTTTGATTTGATCCGATCACTCAATTCTATAAAAATGTAATATTCTACAAAAAAAAGAGAAAAATACACGAGTAAACTTTAATAGAGCTTAGTAAATTTAACCGTTAAAACGATAAAACTTAACGTATAAACATAACAATTACATTAACAAGATTAACAAATAATAATCTATGTCAACTACAATCATTTAACAAGTGAGCTTATACATATCCATATACGAGTGATAAAATATATTCAATAGCATGAGATCATTCAATATGAGATCATTGAATATAAGTTACGATAATATCAGAAAAGTCATGAAATTCACTATACAAAGCAGTAACAAGTCATTTATCACTAGAAAGTTTGCACACTCAAAAGCTTGCGAAACTTGTTGGTATATTGACTGTATTTTCTTCCTAAAGCGATTCTGCAGATAACATTGTTGGTGGTTGCAGAAAAGAGTTCGCTTAGATAACATATCATTACTAACGATACGTGTACATGCATTAAAGTAAAAAAATATTAATTTCACACCCCATGTAAAGCACAAAGAATATTATACATGACAAAGACTATTCATGTAATTTGAAGATCAAATTTTGGCTACATCACTACATTATATTAGCTAGTGGAGTTTTCTCTTTTATGTTTTTTCAATGTTATCATAATAAAAATACATTAAAATGTAACACCACTAGCATTATAAAATATTAATATTAGTTAGTGGAGTTATTAATAAATGTGCATTTCTAAAACTTTTCTGAACAATGATGACGTAAAATAGTGGGAACGTCCCTTTCGAAAGATATTTGAAATGATCTTTCAGTGGAAAATAATGCTAATCCTAGACCTATGCAGGCATAAACTATAATGAACTTCCCGAAAATGATGACCATCTGGAAAGACTATAAGAAGGGCCAAGTGCTGGGTTTCATTCATTGTTTAGATTTGCAGATGGAGTTGAGTGTAGCTAAACATCCCAGCACTCCATTGTTTCTATGTCTTGTTCTTCCCCTGTTTACCCTTATGATTTGGCTTAAGTTACAAACAAATGGCCGAAAAAGACTTAAGTTACCGCCATCACCCCTCAAACTCCCAGTCATCGGCAACATCCATAACTCGGCAAGCTTGTTGTTCCAATAGGGTCGGAAGCGTGTAAATTATTGTACTAAAAAATCACACAAAGTTCAATTCCCAGGGAAGAGAGGTGGATCACAAGGATCTCTTAAATACCAAGTCTTTCCTTAGTTAGAATATTCCTTCTAACGTAATTTAATAGCACAATTAAATACTACTATTATACCCTCAAATATTGAAAGAAAAATAGGACAAAAAGAACACAAGAGTTTTAACGAGGTTCGGTAAATTATACCTACGTCCTCGGGCACTAACACCAGATGATAACTTTACTATCTCCAAAATATTACAAACAAATAGAATTCCTTAAGAATTCTCAAATGGGAGAAAAAGAAAACTAAGAGAGAAAGATTGGTTGGGATGGTTGAAATGAGAAATGGTTAGGCCTATTTATAGTTGAAGTTCAGGGACTAACTTGCAAATGGCCTAAAAAATTAGGGACCAAAATTGCAATTATCCCTTTCAACTTTAAACAACTTGCCAACTATTTTTTTTTCTTTCGGTGCCAATTGCACCTCCCACCATTTTTGACTTTTCAACCCCTTTTTAATTTAACTTATCAACAATCTCCACCTTGAAGATTTGATTAGGATAATCACATCTTCACACACTTCCTTCAACTCCCCAAATTCGATAAAGCTATCTTTTGTAGTGCCTCCAAATGCGCTCTCGAGCGCCATACACCTAAAGGTGCTCAAATTCTCAGGATGTTAATCAAGTTCAAACAATGATTAAACTTGATTGTTGTTACCACCTTGGTCATCATATCTGCGGGATTATCTGTTGTCGGAATCTTCTCAAGTAGAATTTTTCCTTTTTCAAAGACTTCCCGCACAAAGTGATATCTTACGTCGATATGCTTGGTTCTTGAATGATAGACTTGATTTTTCGCTAAATGAATAGCGCTCTGACTGTCACAATATAAACTTATGTGACTTTGAACAACTCCTAAGTCTTTCAACAATCCATTAAGCCAAATAGCCTCCTTAACAGCTTCTGTAACTGCCATATATTCTGCCTCTGTAGTAGACACAGCTACTATAGACTGTAAGGTAGACTTCCAACTCACTGGGGCTTTCGCAAGAGTAAACAGATACCCCGTAGTTGAACGACGTTTATCTAAATCACCAGCAAAGTCGGAATCAACATATCCAACTACAAACTGACCAAGTGCTTCATCCTGTTCAAAAATTAAACCAGCATCTACGGTTTTTCGAAGATACCGTAGAATCCATTTCACAGCTTCCCAATGTCCTTTTCCAGGATCATGCATATACCTGCTCACAACTCCAACAGCTTGTGAAATGTCAGGCCTCGTACACACCATCGCATACATCAAACTCCCAACTGCATTAGCATATGGGACTTTCGCCATATATTCTCTTTCATCTTCAGTCTTCAGAGATAATTGAGCACTAAGTTTCAAATGAGAAGCAAGTGGGGTACTTACATGTTTTGTGTTTTCATTTACACCAAAACATTGTAATACCTTTTTCAGATATTGCTTCTGATTCAAACAAAGCTTGCCTCTCTGTCTATCTCTACTTATCTCCATGCCGAGAATTTTCTTGGCCTCACCTAGATCTTTCATCTCGAACTCTTGATTCAACTGAGCCTTCAGCTTATCTATCTCATTTTGGCTCTTCGAAGCGATTAACATATCATCAACATACAAGAGTAGATAAATGAAAGATCCGTCATGCAGCTTCTGCAAATATCAGCTTCTGCAAATATACACAATTGTCATATTTGCTTCTTGTGTACTTCTGCCTTCTCATAAAGCTATCAAATCGCTTGTACCACTGCCTCGGGGATTGCTTCAATCCATATAGCGATTTGTTAAGCTTACAAACCCAATTTCTACCACCAACATCTGTGTATCCTTCTGGCTGAGTCATATAGATCTCCTCTTCTAACTCACCATGCAAGAAAGTCGTCTTAACATCAAGTTGAGTTAGTTCCAAATTCAACTGTGCTACCAAGGCCAACAAAATTCTAATGGAGGAATGCTTCACAACAGGGGAAAATACATCATTGTAGTCAATTCCCTCCTTCTGAGCGTAGCCTTTAGCTACCAATCTTGCCTTGTAGCGAATATCCTTCTTGCTAGGAGATCCATCTTTCTTTGCGAATACCCACTTGCATCCGATTGCCCTTTTACCTTTCGGTAATTGCGCCAACTTCCAAGTATTGTTCTTCCGGAGAGACTGCATTTCTTCATCCATGGCGCTTTCCATTTATCACTTTCTAAGCTTTGCATTGCTTCTTGATAAGTGATAGGAATATCATCAACAACGGGAAGGGCGTAGGCCACCATATCAGTAAATCGAGCAGGTTTACGAATTTCTCTCCGTGGCCTTGCAACTGCAACTGGTTCTGGTGTACTTAGTGGTTCTTGGGTCAGAACCTCTTCAACCTCTAATTCCTCCATTGTGGCTGGAGAATTAGACTTATTAACTGGGCAAATCCCCATCTGCTCAAACTCCACCTGTTTTGGAGTACACTCCACCTGCTGTGGAGTATTGCTCGTCTGAATATCTTTATCTGCTACCTTTTTCAATGTGGCAGATTCATCAAAGGTAACATCTCTGCTACAGATCATTTTCTTTGTGCTTAAGCACCAAAGACGAAATCCCTTCACTCCAGAAGTGATTCCCATAAAGAGAGCTTTCTTTGCCCTCGGATCTAACTTTGACTCCTTCACATGGTAATATGCAGTGGTTCCAAACACATGTAAGGAATCATAATCTGTAGCCGGTTTTCCAGACCATACCTCCATAGGAGTTTTTCTTTCTAATGCAGATGATGGCAAACGATTAACAAGATGGCTAGTGTATGTCACAGCCTCAGCCCAAAATTGCTTGCCCAACCCAGCATTGGACAACATACATCGAACTTTCTCCAGCAATGTTCGATTCATACGCTCTGCCAATCCATTCTGCTGTGGTGTATCCCTAACTGTGAAGTGTCGAACAATACCATACTCTTGGCACACATTGAAGAACGGATCACTTTTATATTCCCCTCCATTGTCCGTCCTAAGCCGCTTGATTTTCTTGCCAGTCTGGTTTTCGATCATAGTTTTCCATTTAAGAAAAACTCTAAGCACTTCATCCTTAGTTCTCATGGTATACACCCAAACTCTTCTGGAAAAGTCATCAACAAAAGTAACAAAGTAGTGTTTTCCTCCCAATGAAGGTGTCTTGGAAGGCCCCCACACATCTGAGTGAACATATTCCAAAATACCTTTTGTATTATGGATAGCAGTACCGAATTTCACTCTCTTTTGCTTTCCCAAAACACAATGCTCGCAAAATTTTAATTTGCAAGCCTTTGCACCTTTCAACAATCCTTGCTTTGCCAGAATTTGCAAGGATTTTTCGCTGGCATGTCCCAACTTCATATGCCACAACTGCATTGAGTCCAATTCTTTGTTGCCGGAAGCTGTAGCGACTGCTCCAATAACTGTACTACCTTGGTAGTAATACAAGTTATTTTTCCTGATGCCATTCAATATCACAAGTGCGCCAGATGTCACTTTCAAAATCCCATCTCTCATAGTAACAACTGAACCATTGGATTCCAAGGCTCCCAATGAGATGAGATTTTTCTTCAAACTGGGCACGTACCGAACATCAGTCAGAACTCTGGTTGATCCATCTTGATTCTTTAATTGGATTGAACCTATCCCAACAGTTTTACAGGCATTGTCATTGCCCATATAAACAACTCCTCCATTTAGTTCTACTAAATCAGAGAACCACTCCCGGTTAGGGGACATATGATAGGTACAACCCAAATCCAATATCCACTCATCTGAATGGAACGACGATGATAATGCAACCAGTGATAGTTCAGAGTCACTAGTATCATGCTTAGCAACACAAGCATCTACAGCAGCTTTTCCCTTATTCTTCAGCTTTGGACAATTTTTCTTCCAGTGGCCTTTCTCATGACAAAAAGCACATTCATCTTTCCCGAGTCTGGACTTTGACTTTGATCTCCCCTTTTGAGTTTTCTTCCGAGTGTATGAACGACCTCGGACTACTAAAGCTTCTGTATCTCTGATTGAGTTTTTCTGTTTGTCCTTCTTTCTCTGTTCATAACTGTATAAGGCCGCACAGACTTCGCTCAGAGATATATCACTCCTGCCATGAAGTAGAGTAGTTTCTAGGAACTCAAACTCCTCAGGAAGTGACCCCAACAGCATCAAAGCCAAATCTTTATCTTTGAATGTCTCATCCATATTCAGCAAATCAGTGACTAACTGATTAAATTTGGTGATGTGATCATTCATTGTGGTACTTGGAACGTATGTGAAGCGAAACAGTCTTTTCTTCAAGTGGAGCTTATTTTGACTGTTTTTCTTCAAAAATTTTTCTTCAAGTGCCACCCACAACTTATTTGCAGAAGTCTCCTTTGAAAAAGCATACCTCTGCTCTCGAGAAAGGCACGATCGAATTGTGCCACATGCCAACCGATTGATCGCCTTCCAATCTTTCTCCTGTACATCATCTGGTTTCTCTTCATCAATGGCAATGTCTAGACCCTGCTGAAAAAGTGCATCTAGAACCTCACTTTGCCACATACCAAAATGACCCGTGCCATCAAAGATCTCCACGGCCAATCTTGCATTTGCAATTGTCGGTCTTGTCCACATGGACGATGTTGAAGCTCCTACACCGACCGTTTTCTCCATAATCTTTCAATATACCTAAGGAAATCTTTTCTGATGTGGAAGATCAGTTTAAACTGCAACCACAGAGCATACTACGATTAACCTTTGGCTCTGATACCACTTGTTGTTCCAATAGGGTCGGAAGCGTGTAAATTATTGTACTAAAAAATCACACAAAGTTCAATTTCCAGGGAAGAGAGGTGGATCACAAGGATCTCTTAAATACCAAGTCTTTCCTTAGTCAGAATATTCCTTCTAACGTAATTTAATAGCACAATTAAATACTACTATTATACCCTCAAATATTGAAAGAAAAATAGGACAAAAAGAACACAAGAGTTTTAACGAGGTTCGGTAAATTATACCTACGTCCTCGGGCACTAACACCAGATGATAACTTTACTATCTCCAAAATATTACAAACAAATAGAATTCCTTAAGAATTTTCAAATGGGAGAAAAAGAAAACTAAGAGAGAAAGATTGGTTGGGATGGTTGAAATGAGAAATGGTTAGGCCTATTTATAGTTGAAGTTCAGGGACTAACTTGCAAATGGCCTAAAAAATTAGGGACCAAAATTGCAATTATCCCTTTCAACTTTAAACAACTTGCCAACTATTTTTTTTTCTTTCGGTGCCAATTGCACCTCCCACCATTTTTTACTTTTCAACCCCTTTTTAATTTAACTTATCAACAAAGCTTCCCCACCGCTCCCTCCGAGATCTCTCCAGGAAATATGGCTCACTCTTGCTACTTCAATTGGGCCATAACCAGACGCTGGTGGTTTCATCAGCCGACATGGTTAAAGAAATTGTCAAAAATCATGATGTTGCTTTCTCAGATAGACCAAGTACCACTGCCGCTAACATCTTTTCTTACGGTTGCACCGATGTGGCTTTCGCACTGTATGGTGAGTATTGGAGACAAGCTAGGAAGGTGCGTGTCACTGAGCTTTTGAGTCTTCGAAGAGTTAACACCTTTCAGTTCTTGAGAGATGATGAAGTTGAAGTCACCATTGATAAACTCCGCCGAGCTTCTTTCAAGGGAGAGGCTGTTAACCTGACGGAGTTGCTGATGGTTGCTTCGAATAACCTGGTTTCGAGAAATTCTCTGGGTCGAAAATTATAAGACAAAGATGGGAAAAGCAAGTTTGGGTTGTTGGCTAGAAGGCTTTTGATTCTTATGATGACTTTTTGTGTTGGCGACATGTTTCCTTACTTGAAGTGGGTTGATGTTCTTCGAGGATTAATATCAAGCTTGAAACAAGTTAAAAACGAATTTGATATCAGATCCGTGAAGAAGATAGATCTTCTCAAAACAATTGAGAAAGGAACTTTTTTTCTATTCTGCTCAAACTCCAAGAAAATGGCTTGCTTGAGATAGACCTCACTCCAGACAACATCAAAGCAATCATACTGGTCCTTATTTATTATTATTTTCATTCTCTTTTAATGTTATGTTTATATTTGTCATGGCTGATATTTATGTCCGACTCAGATATATGTTTCTTTTTTTCAGGATATGTTTGTTGGTGGAACTGGTACAACTTCAACAATGCTAGAATGGGTAATGGCTGAACTAATGAAAAACCCAAACGTCATGAAAAAGTTTCAAAAAGAGATAAGAAATGGGGTTGGAAAGAAAGCAAAGATAGATATGAAGGATGTAGATGAAATGAATTACTTAAAATGTGCAATCAAAGAAACTTTAAGGCTTCATCCAGCTGTTCCACTCCTTATTCCTGGACGAACAACGTCAAAGATTAACCTCGGAGGTTACGATATTCCTTCAAATATCACGGTTTTCTTTAATTCCTGGGCGATTCATAGGTACCCCGAAGTGTGGGAGAAACCAGAAGAGTTTATCCCAGAAAGATTCGAGAAAAGCTCATCTGATTTCAAAAATCAAGATTTTGAGTACATCCCATTTGGTTTCGGCCGAAGGGGACGTCCCGGAATGGCGTTTGCAGTGGCCTTCATTGTTGATCTGGTTGCTAATCTTTTGTACTGGTTCGATTGGAAATTACCTGACGGTGAAATTGCCGAGAATTTAGACATGGATGAAGTCTATGGGCTCACTGTTTTCAAGAAAGCCCCTCTTCGTGTTTTTCCAATATTTAGAAATTTCGAATCTGAAGTTGATCGGGTGTAACTTTTTCAACTCATTGATTGCTGCTTATATTCTCTAATTAGATCTAATATAAATTAGTTTGTATAACTCATTGATTGCAAAATTAATATTTACTACATAACATCTTTCTAAAACAACATCTAACAATTTCAATAATTTATAAGAAAAATAAAATAAATAACTACAAGATGACTATAATATTAGTGGGTTAACAAATACAATTTTTATCCTATTTTGGATCTCCTCAAACAACAATTCTTGGCACTCTAAAATTTGAGATGCAAAACCAACTTTATAATCCTATGATTGTAATAGATTTTATGGGTTTTTTTTTATCTATATATTATAAAATAAAATAAAAAATACTGAAATGGCATGATAAATAGATTATGTACCAAAATGGTACATCTAACCAAGTGGAAAGTGGTGTATAGACGGCTTCACCCTCAAATTCTGATAAATTTGATTGAATTTAAAAAAAAACTGATAAAGGCAACTAAATAGGTGGCACCTAAAGAAATACGGGTCAAATAGGACCTGTATATAAACAAAACCCGACCCACTGTCATAGATGGGACAGCACAACTGAGCAGCAGTGGTCATGCTTGCTAGAGAGGCGACACCACTTGGTCACGCCTACTGTAGAGGCGGCACACCTCGATCAAGCCATTTCCATAGGCGGCATCGGCTTGTGGCTTGTCAGCGATGGAACGGGTTGGAATTGAGCCTGTTTGTTTCGTGTTTGGGGACCATTATAAGGTCCCCAATGTCCCATTATTTGCCGAAACAGAGAAGAAAATCTTTGAAGAAGAGAAGAAGAAGAAGAAGGAAAGAGCGGGAAGGGAAAAAAGAAAGAGAAAAAAGAGGAAAAAAGAGAAAGAAAGAAATAAATAGAAAAGGAAAGGAGAGTTGTAAATAAATAGAAAAAAGGGAAGATTTGGTGTTTAAAAAAATTATAAAATGTAAATTTTTTATTTAGTAAATTTTTTTTGTTATAAATAAATGTTAATTTATTATTATTTTGTTATTGTTGATTTAATTAGGATTTAATTTTTAATTTTATTTTTGTAAGGTATTATTTGATTAAAAAGAGCTATTAAGGTATGTTTGTATTTATTTTTTATTTTCATTCATTCATAAGTTATTTTTGATGTTTATTGAAGTGAAAAAGCATATTTATGTTATGTATAAAGAATGTTTTATTTTTGTATGTAATTCATTTGTGATGTGTGTTTTAGAGATTTTTACTGTAATAATATGAAGAAAAAAAACTAAAATAGGATGCCCTTAAAATTATGTACGAAAATAGGCCATTGCAAGTGGTGGAGGGTGGTGCATAGGCGGCACCACCCTCAAATTTCTGCCACTTTTGACATTTCCAGGGGGAAAAAAAAAGAGGCCGAAAAAAATAATAATAAAATATTAGTGGAGGGTACCCCACAAGCGGCACCGGTGGAGGGTACCCTACAGGCGGCACCAGCGGTGCCTTTCTCACAACTTTGACCCCCTCTAGTATATATTCACCCTGCCCCCTCCATTCGACTCTACCAGATTAGAAAAAAAAATTTACAGAAGAAGAAGATAGAAAGAAAGAAAGGAGAAGAAGAAAGAAAAGAAAAGAAAAGGTAATTTTTTTGTTGTTATTTTTTAAATAAAATAGATTATGATAAGAAAAAATTATTTTGTTAGTATTATATAGTTTGTTTAGTGTTACTTTTATGTTTTGTTTTAAAATTTATTTTGTTTATTGTGAAATGTTAGTAAGTTTTCTGTTTAGATTGATTATGTGTTTATTGTGAATTTTATGTTTTAAATTTTTTAAATATATCTGAAAGTTTTTATGTTAGTAAAACTATTATAAAGTAATTGTTAATTAGTGATAACAACTAAAAATATTTTTGTTATACATATTGTTAGAAATGGCAACATATTTGGTATTGCCTGATGAGATAATAAGTTTAGCACAAAGGGAGAAAGTTGATAAGATGATGAGAGAAGTGCAAGATTACAGAATGAAACCAAAAGAAGACATTGTTCAACACCTTATTACCGTAAATCGAAAGATGCAAAAAGTGTTGTGGATGGGTCATGAAATGATTAGAAACAATAAAGTGCAATACTTAACCCTTAGAGGGACATTAATAGAACATGAGCATCAAATCATTTTAGATGAACTTTGGAAGACATCGGTACCACGAACCTATTGGAATCTAGTTATAAACTTCGCGAAGTTTATAATATCTTATGGAGCAAGGAAAATAGCTAGACAAAGTATAGGTTCACGAAATTTAATTGGGAAGCAAAATGTGTTTGACCAACCATGGATGGATAAATTAGTTGTTAGGAAATTATCAAGAGAACTTGTATATTCAATACCAGTTATAAAGATTGAAGAGGCAGAAGATCCCGAGGAATTTCCAAATTGGATTGTAGAAGATGAATATGAAGAGAATCAAGAATTTCTAAATTGGATTGTAGAGAATTTCCCAAATGAAGATACGGGATCGGAGATGGAAGAAAATGTAAAACTGAATATAAGTGGTTAAATGTAAAGATAAATGTTGTTCATATACAAAATGAGAACTGAAAAAGTATGGGCTTATGAATGAAAAAAATTACATATTGATTAATTAATTTTGTATTTAAGTAATTTATTTATTGTTCGAAATTGTTTTGAGAAATTTTGTTTATTTTTTAACAGATTGAGTATTGAAGATGGATAATCAGTTTTTTGTATGTGTTTATTTCAATGGAATCATCTTAACAACAACCGTTGGATGCATATTTGAATGTCGGCAACAAATAGCAATGAGATTTAATAGAAATGTCTCGTTGGATGATATGAAGGGAAGAATTGCAAAAATTGTTAGACATTGTGGGAGAAAGATCTCAAAACTTTTCTACAAGTTTCTAGTTTCAACAGATCCTATCAAATTCACCAAAATGGAACTTGTAGACGACGAAGACATGGAGACAATGATAGCTCTTTACTGTGGGAATGGGAGTGACAAAAACTCACCAATTCACTTATTTGCTGAGTTAGCCGGTATGGAGCATAATGAAGATCTCACTGCATACGGTGAAGAACATGCAACTGAAGAACCGTGCGTGGTGGCTCCAATATCATACGTTGATAGTGAATCGACTATACGTGGGATCGATATCGATCTTAATGTTACACCCAATATTGATGTGGTTGGTGATAATGGATACGATAATAGTGATCCTTGTGATGAAGAGGTCGATAGTGATAGTGATCTCGATGTGGACGATGTCCCCGATGATATTGATGATGAAGATGTGAATGACGATGGAAACATTAACGCGTTTTCAGTGGGGAACCAGATGCAACATATTGTAATACACAATAACCCTAGGCCACACATGTCGCTCATAGACCCCAATGTGGCGCATGAAGCTGAGTTCTTGGAGTACCCTGAAATACTTCCTGCTCACCGGCTGGCCGTAAATTCTGAGCATGAGGTGTTATTGGTGGGCTAGAGATTCGAAAGTAAAGAAAAGTGTGTATTTGCTATTAAGCGGTATAACATGAATATATCAGTAGATTACAAAGTTGCAGTGTCTAAACCGACATTATATATTGGAGAGTATTAGAAGTCGGCGGAAGGCTGTAATTGGCGTATATGAGCTGTATTTATTCAAAAATCGCAGATGTGGGAGATACGCAAATTTGTTGGGCCTCACACATGCACATCAATACGTATGACTGAAGACCATGGAAAACTTGATTCTAAAATTATCTGTACGTTTATCATGCCAATGGTGAAGGATATGCCGACCATTAAAGTTTCAGTACTGATTGCCAAAATACAGGCACAGTTTCAGTATCGAGTATTATATCGAAAGGCATGGATAGCTAAACAAATGGCAATGGAGCAATTGTATGGGGATTTCGATGCATCGTATAACGAGTTACAGGGATGGATAATTGCTATGCGGGAGTACGTACCAGGGACTATCATTGAGTTATAGACACGACCTTATTACGGCCCGGATGACCAATTATAGCCAGGAAAAAGAATTTTCCATCGGATATTCTGGACGTTTGATCTATGTGTGCGCGTATTTCCCCACTGCAAGCCGTTTGTGTAAGTAGATGGGACCTGACTATATGGAAAATATACACAGATATTACTTTTTGCGGTTGCTCAAGACGGCAACAAGAACTTGCTCCCGATAGCATTTGCCATCGTAGATAAAGAGAACATGGAATCGTGGGAATTCTTCCTTACCAATTTGTGGAGGTATGTTATTAGCAACTATAATATTTGCATCATCTCCGATAGAGGGAAATGATTAATTGCCACCATTAGGCGTTCCGGTGTACCATAGAGATCTTTTTACTGTATCCGGCACATCGCGGCTAACTTTAATCGAGATTATAAGAATGCAGACTGGAAGAGACAAGTTGTGAAAATGGGTAAATGATTACCTTATCTTTTCAACATATGTTTTAATGCTTTAGGCCAATATTGTAACTTATCTTTCCTTAATACATATACAGCGCACGAGTTGGAGCCACATATTTTTCGCCAAAGAATGGCTCGACTTGAGAGTGATATGGAGGGTCAAATGAACACATCTTTCCAACAGTGGTTAGGTACTATGGAGCCGTGGCAATGGGCTCAAAGTTTTGATGAGGGCTTTCGTTATGGTTAAATAAGCACAAACTTAGTGGAGGGGGTCAACGCTATATTGTTGAAAACACGACATCTTCCGATTTCATCTGTCTTTTCGGCTATATTTTACAGGTTGGCAACTTGATGCCAAGAATGAGTCAGCAACAAGTCAACCAGATAGAGGCGGGACACGTGTTTGTTGAATATGTCAGGGATACAATGGTTGCAAACCATCGGATGGCGAGGTCGATGAATGTAGAAATATATTCACGACGCCATGAAACATTTCATGTTACAGAGACCATCGGTCGTCAACCCGGTATACCACATAGGTCCTATGGAGTTGATCTCCGTAACAGACGGTGTGATTGCAGGAGGTTCCAAACAGTTCATTATCTATGTGCGCATGTCGTGGCAGTGTGTGCTAAGGTGAACCTTAATGTTGAACAATTTGTCGATGATGTGTACACACTCGAGCGCACGTTACGTGTCTGGGAAAATGAGTTCCCCATCCTGCCTGACTTGTCTACGTGGGAGGTGCCTTCGACGACTTTCGAGCTTGTCCCAGACAGAGGGCTACGCAGGAATCTGAGAGGTCGTCCGCAATCATCCAGAATTCGCAATGAGATGGACATTAGGGAGAAATCCGATGGTAAGCATTGTGGATTATGCAGGTTTGCTGGTCATAATCGGAGTAAATGGCCGCAGTGAAACTATCATATTGGACAACCGTCACGATCGGGTAGGAATTGAGCCTATGTTGTAATGTATTTAATTTATATTACAAGACTAAGTTTGTTAAGTTTTAGTGTTTTAATGTTCAAAAAGTCCAAATTAATCTAATTTACGTTATGGTCAAATTTTGTTACAATTTTGAAAATTCCAATTAATCTAATTAAATATATAGAAAGAAATACAAACTTTTTAATATCAAAACCCAATAAACCCCTAAAGTTGATGGTTAGATGGTGTGGTCCTAGGGGTATACCTATTCGGAGGTCGATATTCACGTTGTGGGTGATCGCGATGACCAACATCCTCTTCAGTCGCAGGTGAGGGTGTCTGATACATGGAAGAAAAATCATATGACTTGAATGGCATCGATGAACTTGAGCCGGAAGGAGTGCCATGCTGCAGCAGATACATCCTAGAAGGAGTGGAGTACTGCGGTGGATATAGGCCGAGGCTAGTGCTGCACTGAGGGGGATACAGGCTGAGAGAAGTGCTGTGCTGCGATGGAGACGACCCAAAGATATCAAACCCGTAATGGTATTCGCCCCCTAACGAGCTCGGGAAATAGTCGTTGTCTAGGAAATTCGGATGATAAGAAGTATCAGTCGAATGTGAATGCGATTGCTCGGACTCAGCCTCAGGCTGTGCCTCGGGCTTCACCTCTCGCTCGGGCTTGAGATCTGGCTGTGGACCGGGCTCTATATCGGCCACTGGCTCGTATGCCCCATGTCGCTGCACGTGCGGAGGGACTACAGTCGACTAGGCACCAAGTAAATATGACTTTCCCATACTAAAGTACCATTGTATGTACTCTGGTGATGGTTGCAAATTGAAAGACATATCCATCCGAGTCTTCGACCCATCCGATTATCCCACACCGCAATATATCTCCGGTGCACAACCCCCCAATGCATTCCATGTTTCCTTCTCTTGTTGATGCCGTAAACCTTCCCCACCTCCTTTGGCGGATCCGGGATATACTGGATGCAACCAAACTATCGTAGTACTCGATCCACATGGTACCACTCGACTACATTGAAACTGATAATTGGTGCATTAGTGCACCACAATTGAGAATGAATGTAGGCAAAAGATGGTATAACAGCCACAATTTCTGGTCTACGATATGGCATCCAAATAAACTGCATACCATGGTTAAAATTCACACGGTTTGAGTAAGATATATAAAGTAATTACATGTCGCGAATATTGGAATAGCTTACCCTTTCTCCGGCATGTTGCTCAATCAACAAACGATATATCTGGACAGTGTACGGCCTCTCGATACCCGGATAAATACCCCATCTACGAAAACAAATTTCAAATAAATATAGTATCGTTAGAATAGTATCATTATAAAGAAATTATCAATTAATAACAAGTTAAAATTTATCACTTGTTAACTAGTGGATATACGTATGGCTGGTGACTAACCGATGCTAAGAATGACATCCGATAAAGAGCCCATGACTGCAACAATATAAGGCATCCGCCTATGTCTGCAGCATGAGGCTTTGTCGTCCGACAAAGCTCACGATACAACATAGCTAGAACTGCGGAGCCCCAGCTATACGAGCGAACATTATGCAAATCAGTTAATAGAGGTAAACACATGAGATGAACCCTGTTGTTGTTCGCATCGGGTATCAATACACCCCCTATAATATGCATAATGTACGCTCGAGCTGCGCATATCAACTCTTCTTCAGTGGCATTATCTGGTAAATGCTAAAAATTTGCTTTCAACCATGTAATTTCAAACCCGATAAATTGGACTCATCATCGCCGGGTGAGGCTCCTAGGAGGCTATAACAAAATGCAGCTGGGCTCAGTTATCGCACTTATGCCCGTTACCGGACTGCTGTCGATTGGGAGCCCAAGTTGCAGTGCAACATCCTCTAGAGTGACAGTGCACTCCCCACACGGAAAATGAAAAGTGTGGGTCTCCGGGTGCCAACGCTCGACCAATGCGGATATTAAATCGTACCGCAAATCAAACGTCCGGATCAATGCTGCTGACCCGAATCCAGCTAGCTCCAAGTACGACATCAGTCGTGCATCCGGGGAATATCCTAAACCATTCACCCAACCCCTTAATACGCGGTACGATTCCTGACAATGTTAAATTGCAGAAAAAGTTATAATAACATAATTTATTTACGTAAATTACATAAATCTTTTTTTAATGGAACCCATGAGTAACAAATAACAATTTATTACCGTTTTATTAACTGTGTCAGCTATGTGAGGATCTTTCTTAATCAATGAAGCCGTTGTCATACCTGCAATTTCAAAATAAATTTCGGTTATTAATTTCAATGTTTGATGGATTTTAAATATTTGTCAAAATAACTAAATTTTATATATTGCTTTTAATTACAAAAAAAATACCAAACTGTTTTTCCGACAGCATTTTTTTTGCCATACTACATTAAAAAAATAAATATACCCAATTCAAATTCAAATATTATTATTATTATTTTAAAATGATAATAAGTTTTGGTTTAAATTATAATATATATAATATACCCGGCATGTAGTTTAATATATTTTGGTATTTATTTTATTTTTAGATTCTATTTTTTAAAATATATTATTTTTGTATTTTATTTTTTATATTATTTTAGTACATAATGTTTCAAATGTATTATTTTTGTATTTTTTATATTAATTTAGTAAAAAACTCTGATTTTGGCCGTTTATTTTTTTTATTTTATTTTCGGATTTTACTTTTTAAAATATATTATTTTCGTATTTTATTTTTTATATTATTTTAGTATATAATGTTTCAAATGTATTTTTTTAGTTTTTTATATTAATTTAGTAAAAAACTCTGATTTTGGCTGTTTATTTTTTATTTTATTTTTGGATTTTATTTTTTAAAATATACTATTTTCGTATTTTATTGTTTATATTATTTTAGTAAATAATATTTCAAATGTATTATTTTAGTTTTTTTATATTAATTTAGAAAAAAAACTCTGATTTTGGCCCTTTTATATTTTTATTTTCGGATTTTATTTTTTAAAATATACTATTTTCGTATTTTATTTTTATATTATTTTAGTACATAATGTTTCATGTATTATTTTAGTTTTTTTATATTAATTTAGTAAAAATCTGTGATTTTGGCCCTTTTTTTATTTTATTTTTGGATTTTATTTTTTAAAATATACTATTTTCGTATTTTATTTTTTTATATTATTTTAGTACATAATGTTTCAAATGTATTATTTTAATTTTTTATATTAATTTAGTAAAAAACTCTGATTCTGGCCGTTTGTTTTTTATTTTATTTTTGGATTTTATTTATTAAAATATACTATTTTCGTATTTTATTTTTTATATTATTTTAGTACATAATGTTTCATATGTATTATTTTAGTATATTTATATTAATTTAGTAAAAAACTCTGATTTTGGCCTTTTTTATTTTATTTTCAAATTTTTTAAAATATATTTTTTAAAATATACTATTAAGCTATTCTTTTAATATTTTTATACTATTTTGTAAAAAAACCTCATCACATAAAAATAAAATAAAAATCAAATATAACATGCCAAATAAATTTAATAAAAAATATATCTAATTAACCTAAAACACACTTACCAAATAAATTAAATAAAATAATAATAAAATATTTTTGTACATAACATAGATAGGATTTTTACTTCAATAAAAATTAAAAATAAATTATGAATATATATATAAAATAAAATAAATACAAACATACCTTAATATCTCTTTTAACCAAAATATACCTTCCAAAAAATTAAATTTAAAAATTAAATCAAAATCAATCAACAATAATAACATTAACCATTAATATAAATAATTTATTTCCTTAAATTAACAATAAAAAATTATTTCCTTAAAAAAAATATTACCTTTTTTTCCTTCCCACCCTCTTCTTCTTCTTCTTCTTCTCATTCTCTTTTTCTTTCTCTTTTTCTTTTTCTTTTTTCTTCCCTCACCTATGCCGCCTCCTCCTCCTCCTTCTTCTTCTTCTTCTTCTCCTTCCCCCTTTCTTCTTCTTCGCTCACGCACACAAAGAAATTGGGGACCATTTTAAGGTCCCCAAACACATAATAAAACAAAAGAAAAGGCAGTGAGCAATCCCATCGGTGCAGAGCAATGACCGGTGTCGCCTGTGGGGTACCCTCCACCCTTATTTTATTACGTTTTTCGTCCTATTCTTTTTTTTAACCTGCAATTGTCAGAAAGTGTTTGGATTTGAGGGTGTTGCCGCCTATGCACCACCCTCCATCACTTGCAATGGCATATTTTCGTACATAATTTTAAGGGCATCCTATTTTGATTTTTTTTCATATTATTATAGTAAAAATCCCGTGTGTTTTAGGTTGATTATATTTTTTTATGTAATTTATTTGGCATGTTATTTTGATTATTTTAATATATATTTTTTATTTTTTATGTAGGCAAAAAATGATACCATTGATATGGAATTTTTGAATAGGACCATTGAGTTGGAATTTATAAGATAAATTAGGAATAATAGTTTACATGTTCTAATTTTTTAAGATTTTATAATTGAGAATAAGAGTTTATGTTTTTTAATTTTATTTTATGTTTTTTATAAATATTATAAATGAAATTTCTTTTGAATCCTTCTATGCAAATATATATATATTGACAATAATTAAGTTGACATGTTATTATATATATTATATTTTAAATCAATACATTTTACTTATTATCATTTTAAAATAATAATAAAAATATTCATATTTATTATGTTGAGATAGTTTATGTTATGTTTTTGTTATATTTTTTTATTGGCATGTTATTTTTATTTTTTTTATTTAGGTAAAAGATTAAACCATTGAGATGAAATTTGTGAATGAGACCATTGAGTTGGAGTTTGAGTTGAAATTTATAAGATATATTTATTTTGTTAATGTAGTATAGCAAAAAAATATGATATGGATAAAACCGTTTGGTATTTTTTTGTAATTAAAAGCAATATATAAAATTTAAGTATTTTGATAAATATTTAAAATGCATCAAACTTAGAAATTAATTACCGAAATTTATTTTGAAATTGCAGGTATCGTAATGGGTTCATTGATTAAAAACGATGATCACATATCAAACACAATTAATAATATGGTAATATATTATTATTTGTTAATCACGGGTTCCATTAAAAAAAGTTCTACATCATTTACGAAAATAAATTATGTTATTATAACTATTTTCTATAATTTAATAGTATTAGGGCCCGTACCGCGCATTAAAGGGTCAGATGAATGGTTTAAGATATTCTCTGAATGAACAACTGATGCCATACTTGGAGTTAACTGGACTCGGGTCAGCAATATTGATTTAGCCGTTTGATTTGCGGTATGATTTAATATCTGCATTGGTAGAGTGTTGGCGCCTAGAGACCCACACTTTTCATTTGTTGTGTGGGGAGTACACTGTCACTCTGGAGGATGTTGCATTGCAACTTGGGCTCCCAATCGACAGGAGTACCATAATGGGGATAAGTACAATAGCTAAGTTGGCTGCCTGTTGTTATAGCCTACTAGGAGTCTCGCCCAACGATGCTGAATCCAAATTTACGAGTTTGAGATTTTCATGGCTGAAAGCCAATTTTGAACATTTATTAATTAATGTCACTGAGCAAGAGGTGATGTGCGCAGCTCGAGCATACATTATGCATATTATAGGGGGTGTACTGATGCCGGACGCGAACAACAATAGGGTTCATTTGATGCATTTACCCCTATTAATTAGTCTGCAAAATGTTCGCTCGTATAGTTAGGGTTCTGTAGTTCTGACTATGTTGTATCATGAGCTTTGTCAGATGACAAAGCCTGATGCCGTAAACATAGGCAGATGCCTTATATTGCTGTAGTCATGGGCTTTTTACCGGATGCCATTCTAGGTATCGGTTAGGCACCAAGCATACGTATTTCCACTAGTGAATAGGTGATAAAATTTAACTTGTTATAGCAATTAATTGATTTTTTTTCTAATGATAATATTCTAACGGTACTATTCTAACATGTAATTTGTTTTCGTAGATGAAGTGCCAATTCGGGTATCAGGAGGTCATATATTGTCCCAATATATTGTCTGATGATTGAACAACATGCTGGGAAAGGGGTAAGCTATTCCAATATCTGTGACATGTAATTACTTTATATATCTTACTCGAACCGTGTTAAATTTTAACCATGTTATTAATCGTGCAATTTATCTGGATGTCGTATCAGAGACCAAAAATTACAGTTATTATACCCTCATCTGTGCACATTCATTCTCACCTGTGGTGCATTAACGCACCAATTATCAATATCCAGACAGTCAAGTGATATAACGGGGATCGTGTACTCCGACAGTTTGGTTGCATCTAGCATATGCCGGTTTTGCCAATGTGCATTTCTTTCATGTAGGGGCAATAATTGGGAGGTAGTGCATTATAAATATATTGCAATGTGGGATAATCAGATGGCGCAGAGACCCCAGATGGATATTTCTTTCGATTTGCAACTATCGTTAGAGTACATACATTGATACTCTAGTACGGGAAAACTATATTTACTTGGTGGGTAGTCGACTGTAATCCCCCTCCACATATGCATCGATTTGAGGTATACGAGCCAGTGCCCGATGTAGAGGCTGAGCCTGAGCCGGAGTCGGAGCCTGAGCCCGAGTAGTCGCATACATATTCTGGTGATAGTTTTTATCATCCAGAGTTGCGGGTCAATTACTATTTTTTGGGCTCGTTAGGACACGAATATTATTCCGGGTTTGATATTTTAGTCCAGTACCACCACAGTACAACACTCCTCTCGACTTGTATCCACCGCATTACTCCACTCCTCCTGGGTCATATCTACCGCAGTACAGTACTTGTAACAGCCAAATTTTTTAGTGGTGTCGGAAACAGTGATTCGAGATCACTAAATCCGACAAGTAAGTTTAGAAATTTTAACAAATAATAATTATAGACCAAGCGCGAACTTAAAAGAATTATTTTTAATTAGTGAATTTTGCGATTTTAAAAGAATTATCAGGTAAATTTGGTTAAAAACGAGGTATCGAGACCTCGGATTTATAAACTGAGCCATAAATATTTTTATAAATATTTATGGAGTGTTATTAAGTTAGTATTAAAGTTTCGTTAGAAAATTTTAACGTTTGGTTAGTCAATTAATTAAAAAGGACTAAATTGAAAATAGTGCAAAATTTATTAAATTGTGATTAAATAGTTTAAGTGATTAAAAAAGAGGGATTTAAAAGGCAATTGGACCCAAATTGTACGGGCTGGATGGTTTGGCAAGAAAATCAGCAAAAAAGACAAGGAGAAACAAGGGCAAAATGAGAAATTTTGCAAATTAAACATATAAAACAAGACAAATTTGAAAAATCTAGAGATATCATCTTTTTTCTTCAGCAAAAACGCCATGGGAGGTCTGAAATCTGCTGGTTTTTCATTCATTGACATATGCAAGTTCAATTCTTACCCTTTTCTTTGAGATTTTTATGTTTTTGTGACTTTTACAATTAGGTCCAAGTGTTTAATTCATTATTTTTTGATTTTATGAACAAAATTAAAAGCTATCATTGATAAGTGTTAGCTGTTTATGATGAAAAAAATGAATTTGAAGCTTTGATTTTGTTGTTTGATGATTTTATCAAGTAATTTCAATAGAAATTGATTTTAGGACCTAATTGTGAAAAAGTTGTGAATTAAGGTTTAGTGTTAAAATTCTGATTTCCAAAGATTGTGTAATAGTTTAGAATGATGGAATAAAATTTTAATTGAGAAAAATTAGCTTAATAGATGGGCTAATTGAGCAAGGACTGAATTGTATGACCTTTGAAATTTAGAGGAAAAATGGTAATAAACATCTTGAACTAAAACAATATTGGACAGCAGAAGTAGACTAACTTTGAAAAATAACCATAGATTGTAGAAATCGAATTAGAAGATGAACAAAATATGAAATTAAAGCTTATTGAGTCTAGTTTTTCATAGAAGAAACGTTGTAAGCAATGGATTTGTAAATTATGAGATATAATGAATTTTGTGAGACAAGGTTAGAATGAATTCGGGTTCCCCTGTTTTGACTTTGGAAAATCACAAAAAATTGGAGAAAATTAATTAGAGTCTCAAATTTATATGCTTAGAATCTTTAATGAGTCTATTTTCAATAGAAATCAATGGGAACATTATCCGAGTTTTGTACTGTGATATAATTAATTTTTAGTGAAGAGAGGTTAGAACTGTTGGATAGTGAAATAGGGGAAACTTAAATGAATAAACTGTACTAATTGGCTAAACCAAAAATTCTTAAAATTGTATGGTGGAATTATATGTGAGTCTAGTTTTAGGGAAAATTTACAGATCTTAATTTTGAGCTCTGTAGCTCGAATTATAAATAATTGAGTGACTATGACTCGTGTGAACAAATTGATGTGAGCATTAATAAGTAAATTGTGAAATCGTACTTACAAGAATGTTATATACATTAAGGATGTGGAATGGAGAGGAGGAGGAGGAAAAAATATATATGAATATTCAGTTAGCATGGCTAATTTGCATGTTTTAAGCTCATGGACTAAATTGAAAAAAGTAAAACTTTAGGGGACAATTTTGTAAAAATGTCAAAAATGACTAAATTGAAGGGAAATAAATTGTTTTATTATCTAAATTAACAAAGTGAATGAAATTATCAATTTAAGATTGGGTGAAATTTGGGAAAATGGTAAATTACCAATATGCCCCTAAATCTTGGTATTTCTGCAATTTAGTCAGGTAGGTTCGGATACCCTGAATGAGCATGTAAATATGAAAATTTAAGTATTGTATCGTATTTTATATGATATTTTGAATTGAATATATGAAAAGGATGTTACATGAAACATGAAAATGAATACTAAATAATATAAATTAATTGAAATTATTCTGAAAATTTCGGTAATGCCTCGTATCCTATCCCAGATCTCAGGTACGGGTATGGGGTATTACAGTACTCGTCCCGACTCAAGTTCATTGATGGTATTTGGGGCACATGATTTTTCTTTTCATGTTTCGCACACCCCCACTTGAGACTAAAGAGGATGTTAATTGCCGCGATCACTCGCAACATGAACTTCGAGCCCCGCAGAAATGTACCCCTAGGACCACACCATCAAACCATCAATTTTAATGGTTTCTTGCAATTTAAATATTACAAAGTTTGTACTTTTTGTTATATAAATTAAATACATTACAACATTAAAACTTGGAACAACCTTTGGAATATAAATTAGGTACATTAGATTACATAAGCTCAATTCCTACCTGATCGTGACGATTGTCCAATATGGTAGTTTCACTGCAGGCATTTACTCCAATTATGACCAGCTAATCTGCATTATCCACAACGCTTACCATCGGATTTCTCCCTAATGTCTATTTTATTATGGATTCTGGATGATTCACATGCAGACGCATAAGTGTGTGATAGAATTTCTAATATTAATAATGTTGTTCATTGAGATGATGTCACAAATTAACTTAACACAAACTTAGATTTTATGACAACATTATGATAAATAAATTGTATTCATTTAGTATTCTTAATCTGATGTATTTATGTGTTTGAATTTTGTTTTACTTACAATTTTATCTACTTTTTTTTAAATATCGTACATATTCTATTTGTTATTATTAATTATATTTAATTCTTTATTTTATGTTAATCTTAAACATACATCTGTGTCCTCAATATGGGATTTCACACACATATGCCTATGATAAAGTTTTTAGTTTCTCATAACATTTGTAGAAAATAGTAAAATAATTTAAGGTGTGCTTGGCGGGATAAAAAATAAAAGGACGGGAGGAGAGAACAAAAAAGTAAAAAGTAAAAAGAAAATAAATTTTAAGTGTGCTTGGTTGCCAAGAAAAGTGAGAGGAAAGAAAAATAGAAAGTGATCATTTTCATCCGAATGAATATAAAATAATCCTTTTAAATTGGAAAGATGAGAGGAGACAAAATGAAAAAGAAACTTATATTAGTTCAATATTATGTAATTTTCAAATGTTTTATTTTATTTATTTTCATTTATATAACCCTATCAAGCAATATAAAAGGAAAAATTGCTTTTTCTTTCTATTTTCCATCTTTCCCGCCAAACATATCTATTGAAAGAAAATTATTTTTTCATCTTTCCTATCAAACATACTTATGGGAAAAAAAATTATGTTGATATAAAAAACAATGGAGACTTTAATTAAAATGGTAAAATTAATATGTTTGTATCTGATTTAAATACGTGTGTATTTTAAAATTTTATATAAAAATATAAAAAAGAAATGACCACTCTCATAGTAGCATCTCTTACTTTGTTTAAAAATTGATTTTTTGGTAATTTCACGACTATGTTGGAACTTAGTTGAAGGATGATACCAATTCAATTAATCGGATTGTCTGAATATTTCATGTCGAGCTCATAAATAATGTTGACCCCGGAAGGAAAGCTTTCGCCAATATCCAACGCCACCTCTCTGTTCACCATTTGCAGTCACGATCTGTGCAACAACCCACATCTTTTGGAGGTTTCGTTTCTCCATACAAATCAACACAGTGAAAGCAGGTTATTCTATACACTCTCTTTTCACTTTTTCTTGCATAAATATGGTTTAATTTTCTCTGTTGAAAACCAACATGTATATATATTTACATATCATAGCTTATGTATGCTTCGGATGTTTTAAAATTATATAGCTTAATTTCCCTTTGTGAACCCAACAGGTTCATGGTTAAGAAGCAGAGAGAAAGAGGAATGTGTTGAGTCTTGACATTTATTAAACTTATCTCGATCTGTCTTGCATCTGGGGTTTTCCTTGCAGTTTTGATCCGGGATTTTCACGTTTAATTTACTCAATGGGGTTATCGATTTTTTAAGGGAAAGTCAAAGTACTTTGGATGAATCTCGTTGCTTTGTCTTTTAGCATTTGCTTTGAGAATCTGCCCTCTATTCATCCACCAGCTGACTAAATTATTAATATTTTTTTCATTTTCTCTATAGTATTCGTGATTATGCATGCACATCTAAGGGGAAGTTAGCTGGAGAATATGTTAGACTGGGATTTTTTTCCCTGAAGTATCCGTATCCTATAGATTTGAATAAGGGTACAAGAATATTTTGACACTCATGTCGAGCTCATAAGGCTGACCCGAATCGTGGTATAGTAGTTTGGAGTTGAGGTTGGGTATTGGAATAAATTGTAAGTATCCCTTAGTTCAGAATGATTTGTTCATGATGTGGTCTAGGAGAATAGAGTAGTCTCTTCAGATGCTCTTTACTGTATTCTTCATGTCATTGGTGGCGAATCATAGTTCTAAATTAGTTTGCAGTTTGTATAATTTAGAATCCTAAAGGTTGGACTTGAGAATCGATTTAGAAATTTTCTCAACTGTAAATTTCTTAAAAGTTCCTTACGTTTGGCATTGTCTATTTTTGATGTTTTGTTGTGCACTTATGCGCTCACATAAGCCTAGTTTTATTGAATGAGTAGATTAATTAGTCTCCAAAACTTCTCCTCCATTTGTGACCAAAAGCCTTTTAGTTAAAGCCTCTGTTTTTTTTTGGTGATGAAAAACCTGAAATGCAGGAGTAATGGTGAATATATGCAATGAGATTTCGATTTCTCAGATGGCTAAATTGTGCAATACTGCTTCATTTAGGTTGAATGCATTTATTTCCTATTTACGTTGTTCTAACTTTTCAGTAATGGGCTGATAGCTGTTAATTACATGACATTCTCTGCTTCACTTGGTACCTATCCTGTGATAATTCATTTCTGGCAACTTTTATTTTTCGTTGTCCAAGGAATCCATTTCATTGCTAATTTCTTTCTCGATTCGGCCTTTTAAAGTTAATCATTGAGTTGACAAAATAATAGGTGTAAGGAGTGATGTCTGCATGGACTTAGGAAACGGTTTAGCAAACGGGCAAGGCAAGCGTCCTCTATTTTCCTTTGGTGTTATTTCTGATGTTCAGTATGCGGATATCCCTGACGGTCACACATCCCTTGGTGTTCCTCGGTATTACAGACATAGTATTCTTGTTTTGGAAAGGGCAGTGAAGAACTGGAACGACCACAAGAATCTTAACTTTGTGATTAATTTCGGAGATATTATTGATGGGAAGTGTCCCAAGGATCAATCTCTAAATGCTGTGAAGAAAGTAGCCAGTGAGTTTGAAAATTTTCATAGTCCCGTGTATCACATGATTGGAAATCATTGTCTTTACAATCTCCCACGGGATAAGTTATTCCTTTATTGAAGATCCCGAATCATGGTGATGGTCGCGCTCACGCATACTATGACTTTTCACCAACACCGGGATACAGATTTGTTGTATTGGATGGATATGGTATTAGTGCAATTGGATGGCCTCAAGACCATCCGAATAGATTGGAGGCCTTGAAAATCCTGAGTGAAAAAACCCGAATTCAGATAAACACAGCCCAGAGGGATTGAAGGGTGTCGATAGAAGGTTCGTTAAACAGAGTGCTCAATGCTTGTTGACACAGATCGAGTGAAAAGCACCGATTTTTGTTTCGATTTCTAGACAAATATTTATAAAACATCAATTCATTAATAAAAGATTTATAATATGGTATATTTACCAATTTAAATTTCTTTTTATTCATAATCTAAATAAAATTTTATTTTAATTTAGTAAATATTACATAATTTTTTTATTAGTTTCAAGCCTTACCTATTATTATTTATGGTATGTTATTTATAAATGTACTCATGCATTCTACATACATGGTTTCCACACATATAAGTGTGTGATAGAATTTTTAATATTAATAATTTTGTTGATTGAGATTGTAGCACAAATTAACTCGACACAAATTTAAAATTAATGATAACATTATGATCAATAAATAATATTCATTTAGCATTTTTAATTTAATGCATTTATGTATTTAAATTTTATTTTACTTACAATTTAATCTAATTTTTTTATTTTAATATCGTACCTATTACATATGCTATTATTAATTAGTTTTAAAGCATAGATTTCATTATCTATTATATTTTATTTTTAAACATAAATTTTTCCTAAATATATATGCCCATGATAAAGTTCCTAGTTACTCTTAACATTTGTAGAAAATAAATAAAATAATTTTGGGTGTGCTTGGTTAAATAGAAAAATATAGCGAATAGAGAAGAGAATGGAAAAATAGAAAGAAAATAAATTTTCAGTGTGCTTGGTTTTAGAAAAAATTAGAAGAGATGATATTTTTTATACTGATGTATAAAAATTAATCATTTCAAATTGAAAAAATGAGAGAGATGCATGTTAATTTAAATTATATATTTGTTAAATATTTTATTTTCTCTTTTTTTTTAACTCTACTAAGCAATGGAAGGAAATAAAATTACTTTTTCTTTCTATTTTTTCTACCAAACATTCTTATGGAAAGAATATTTTTGTTGACATAAAAACAATCAAGGCTTTAATTTAAATGGTAAAATTGATATGTTGAAAACCGTGTTGTATTAGTTCAAATCCAATATTATGTGTATTTTAAAATTTCATATAAAAAGACATGAACAGTCTTATAGTAGCATATCTTATTTTGTTTTAAAATTGACTTTTTGGTAATTTAACAACTATGTGGTTAATAGGTGATACCAATCCAGCCAATCACATAAATAATAATTTAAATCAATATTTTTAGAATCGAATTTGTGGTTAAACAAGTTAGACAATCAATTTCCAATTCGACTGATTTGAGCAATTCTTGACCTCTTATCGGCATATACTTCAACCAATTCTTTATTCAACCAATTTGATTGATGGGTCTAATTAAAGACAACATTAATATACATACTCAAATTTTTTCAAATTTTAAAATAACCAAAGAAAAAGAATCCAACTATCTATATATTTATACAATTGCCTAAGAGATAGGTTAAGTTGTGGGATTCCAATTAAATTGTATCATTGACTAAAAATTATTGTTTTTATAAAATAATTTTACAAGTATAATTTTATATATAAAATCTTAAAAAACACGTAAAAATATGGAATTTCTAGCACAAAATGTTATAACGTTCATTAACCTAACTTTATTATTTCTAGTTAACATTATTTATTTCAAAGCAGAAAAAAGAAGTTGACCCCCGGAAGGAAAGCTTTCGCCAATATCCAACGCCACCTCTCTGTTCACCATTTTCAGTCACAATCTGTGCAACAACCCACATCTTTTGGAGGTTTCGTTTCTCCATACAAATCAACACAATGGAAGCAGGTTATTCTTTACACTCTCTTTTCACTTTTTCTTGCATAAATATGGTTTGATTTTCTCTGTTGAAAACCAACATATATATATATATATACATATCACAGCTTTGTTTGAGGATTAGTTTTCCGTTATGTATGCTTCAGATATTTTTATATCATACAGCTTAATTTCCTTTTTCATGATTAAGAAGCAGAGAGAGAGAGGAACGTGTTGAGTGTTGAAACTTATTAAGCTTATCTCGATCTGTCTCGCATCTGGGGTTTTCCTTGCAGTTTTGATCTGGGATTTTCACGTTTAATTTAAACGGTTGTCGATTTTTTAAGGGAAAGTCGAAGTACTTTGGATGAACCGCGTTGCTTTGTCTTTTAACATTTACTCTGAGAATCTGCCCTCAATTCATCCACCAACTGACTAAATTATTAGGATTTTTTTCATTTTCTCAATAGTATTCGTGATTACGTGAGGAGAACTTAGCTGGAGAATATGTTAGACTGGGATTTTTTTCCCTGAAGTATCCGTATCCTATAGATTTGAATAAGGGTACAAGAATATTTTTATACTCATGTCGAACTCATAACGCTGACCCGAATAGTGCTATAGTAGTTTGGAGTTGAGGATGGATATTGGAATAAATTGTAAGTATCCTCTTAGTTCAGAATGATTGTTCATGATGTGGTCTAGGAGGATAGAGTAGTCTCTTCAAATGCTCTTAAGTCTTCATGTCATTGATGGCGAATTATATTTCTAAAATAGTGTGCAGTTTGTATAATTTAGAATCCTAAAGGTTGGACTTGAGAATCGATTTAGAAATTTTCTCAACTGTAAATTTCTTAAAAGTTCCTTACGTTTGGCATTGTCTATTTTTGATGTTTTGTTGTGCACTTATGCGCTCACATAAGCCTAGTTTTATTGAATGAGTAGATTAATTAGTCTCCAAAACTTCTCCTCCATTTGTGACCAAAAGCCTTTTAGTTGAAGCCTTCTTTTTTTCGATTTATCGGACTTTCTGCAACGATCAACATGATGAGAAACCTGAAAGGCAGGAGTAATGGTGAATATATGCTATGGGATTTTGATTTCTCAGATGGCTAAATTGTGCAATACTGCTTCATTTAGGTTGAATGCATTTGTTTCTATTTACGTTGCTCTAACTTTTCAGTAATGGGCTGATAGCTGTTAATTACATGACATTCTATGCTTCACTTGGTACCTATCCTGTGATAATTCATTTCTGACAACTTTTATTTTTCGTTTTCCAAGGAATCCATTTCATTACTAATTTCTTTCTTGATTCGGCCTTTTAAAGTTAATCATTGAGTTGGTAATATAATAGGTGTAAGGAGTGATTTCTGCAAGGACTTAGGAAACCGTTTAGCAAACGGGCAAGGCAATTATCCTCTATTTTCCTTTGGTGTTATTTCTGATGTTCAGTATGCGGATGTCCCTGATGGTCACTCATTCCTTGGTGTTCCTCGGTATTATAGACATAGTATTCTTGTTTTGCAAAGGGCAGTGAAGAACTGGAACGACCACAAGAATCTTAACTTTGTGATTAATTTCGGAGATATTATTGATGGGAAGTGTCCCAAGGATCAATCTCTAAATGCTGTGAAGAAAGTAGTCAGTGAGCTTGAAAATTTTCATGGTCCCGTGTATCACATGATTGGAAATCACTGTCTTTACAATCTCCCACGGGATAAGTTGCTTCCTTTATTGAATATCCCGAATCATGGTGATGATTGCACTCACGCATACTATGACTTTTCACCAACACTGGGATACAGATTTGTTGTATTGGATGGATATGATATTAGTGCAATTGGATGGCCTCATGACCATCCGAATAGACTGGAGGCCTTGAAAATCCTGAGTGAAAAAAACCCGAATTCAGATAAAAACAGCCCAGAGGGACTGAAGGGTGTTGATAGAAGGTTCGTTATGTTCAATGGAGCAGTCGGAAATAAGCAAATGGAATGGCTGGATAATGTACTTAAGGATGCAACAAATATGAAACAGAAAGTGATAATATGTTGTCATGTGCCATTAGATCCAGGTGCAACAAGCAAAACAACACTTTTATGGAACTACGACCAAGTAATGGACCTGATTCACCAGTACGATTGTGTGAAGGTTTGCCTCAGCGGACACAATCATCAAGGAGGATATTCAGTTGATTCTCGTGGAGTTCATCACAGGGTGCTTGATGCTGCTTTAGAGTGTCCTCCTGGGACCAATGCGTTCGGGTATATAGACGTTTATGACAACATGTTGTCGCTTGTTGGCACAGATCGAATGAAAAGCACCGATTTTTGTTTCGATTTCTAGACAAATATTTCTAAAAGATCAATTCTTTCATCAAAGATGATGGAGTGTATATTACTGTAATTTTCATCGACTGAAGTTAATCCATTTACAATAATAGAGCAAAGTGGAGATTTTCAAGTCATTGAGGGTAAACAAACAATGAAAGGGGAAAGCAAGTTGTATCCATGTGCAGTGCATAATCACAGATAAGCCTTGCAGTTTAATGATTTTATTATAAATTTATCGTCATTATATATATGAGCTTGCGCACTTATCTAGAACAGATCAAGAAAGAAGAAATAAAAGAAAGAATTTCATAAAACAGCTAGATGTGGGAATTATTGGAGCATGTATATGAATGTGATACAATGTGCGTTGCTTTGTCCAATTCTGAGCCACTTGTTTGAATCCCAGCTGTGATTTCCATTTTCTGCTCAATAATGGAGTCAATATCCCTTCACCACACCATGATGTCCCATAACACGAAAGATTGAAGCCCCATTTTGGTTCACAATCTTATGGTATTGATGGTGATGTCATTCAATCTTCCAGGCATAAAGGAACAAGCAAAATTCTGATGAGCCACCATGGTTAAGCCCTTCTAATGAACCACTGCTCCCTGTTTGAGATGACAGTGATGATGATGATGATGATAATGGTGTGGACGATGATGATGTTGATGATGAAACAGGCTTGAATATAAACAAGGCATACCTTAACCCAGGGCTAAAAAGCCAATCATGAACATCCCAGTAAACTTGTAATCTTCTTTTGTTAACATTAATGGATTCATTCCCTCTGAATTTCCATTGGAGATGCTTGACATGAAGGGCCAAATTCCCATCAATTCTGATCTCCATTTCAGGCTCAACACCAACCACCCCACCTAAAGAATCCACATTTTTATTCTTACACTCAATTGAAACCTCATGAAACCCACCTTTTTCATGAAATTTAACTCTTGTTGAGAACCTCTTCTTGCCAAATATATGCTCTTTTCTTGAAACCAAAATGGGATCAATAAGTGCAGGCCTGCAGCCAGTTTTCCTATAAGCTTCTTTCTTTAGATCCCCAACGAGTAAAACAACTTCTTTATCGCAAACAACAGCAACATAGTACTCGGAGATGGGATCGGTTTCGCCATTGAATTTAGCAGCCTTGAGGTCCCAAAACACATCAACAGGTTTACCATCGATCACAAAACGTTTGGATCCTTGCTTTCTCCAAAAACACCATGGCTTAAGCTCGACTTTACACCCATACTGACTCTCTCCCCGGGGTCCTTCAACTGATACCGAGAGACCATGGAGCAATAGGTTCTTGTACCAAGTGATAGTTACTAAACGACACTGGTCGGCAATCTTTGTTCTGAAAACAGACATGAAAACACTCTGGCCGGACCTGGTTACTGCTGTGGGATCATCAGCAGGCTTCTCACCCGATGAAAAACAAGCAGGAATGCCAATGGTGTCTTGCATGGTTTCCTTAGGGAATTTGATCCAAGCTCAATCAATGAAGCTTTTTAGAAATGGTGGGTTGAAGTGGGAACCCAAATTAGAACAAAGGAGAAGAGGAATAACAAAGAGTTGGAAAAAAAACATAAGTGAGTGGGAGAGACAGATCTTGGTCACAAGATGTATGAGTGTGAAACAGAAGCTGCCAGAGGTGATATTGGCTGCATTAATGGAGATTAAAGAAAAAAAAAATTACAAACTGGCAAATAGATGGCAGTGAGTGAAGAACAAACCCTGTTGTTTATTAGTATATATTCCAGTGATCAACTTTCTCTTACCTGGATCTTTAATTTTAATTATTTGTTTTCTTTCCTTTGTTTGCTTTTTACTACTACTTTATTCTGTTTTTTTAGGACAACTTTATTGAATACTAGGTGGGTTCACTCCAATTTGTTGTTTTACGGATTTAGGGTAAGTAGTTGGCTTTTCTCCAACCTGGATGATGAAACAAATAAATTTGATAAATGTTTATTCCCTTCCATTGCCATCCTTGCTTTAACCACAGACAAACACATTTGGTATTTTTATCTGGAATTTTTCTCAAATATTTAAATAAGAAGATAATACGCTTTAGCGTATTCAAACTCATATCTTCTTATATCAACAACAATACAATGTCAATCAAACTAAGATTTAATCAGCATAATTTAGAGATTATTGGATAGACTTTTTATTAGATTTTAATGCTTATTTAAATCCTATCATTTTTTTTGAAACTCATATTATTTAACATTATAATATTGAAAATGAGATGAATTTCGTGTTAAATCAAAATTAAAAAAAAAATTGGTATCGAGATTATTTAAATATGTTGATAATTTCTCTATACAAATTATTTATTATTAAAGGGATAATATTTAATACAATGTTATTATATTTTATTTATTGCAAAAAGATATTAAAATATTTTAATTCCGATTATCATCTTTTTTTTTTTATAATCCGAAAAACGTCACCTATATAATTCTATTAATAAAATCTAAATATACAAAATAAATTTATGTTGATTCTTCCTAAACAAATCACAGCAGTTTTTGTAAATTAACATCAATAAAAATTTTCTAGCGAAAATATACTCTCGCATCTGTTTATAACCTTTAAAAAAAAAAACCTGCCTTCGACAGCAGTGGTTAGTTAAAAAGGAGAAGAGGTCAAAATTAAAAAGATATGGTTTTTCAAGGTGGGTGTTTCGCCATCTTTATCGTTTGTTAAAAAAGAGATTAAAACTCATAAGTATGGCAAAAGATAGATTTGGTTATTCAAGGGGTGTTTACCAAAGCTTTTGCAAACACAGGCTTCATATATAACCGGTTGCAATAAGATTGGGTGTGAATGGTTACTGCCTAGTCACGATCTCGAACAACCTCTGATTTCAGCTATCACTCCATTGCAAGTTATAAAAAGAGTTACATCCAATAATTTTAGCCAATCAATATTATATTTTTTCTTTTGTACAAACCAATAGAAAAGTTAGGGCCATGAAGAGCTAATAAACGTGCTACATTATTTGGTTTCTCAAAATAAATGGTTTTTGTCCATTGGTCCGTGGATAAATTGGAGGAAATGTCCTTACTAATAAGCAAAGTTTTGTCGGTTAGGGTGCTTCGAGTCAAGTATAAGTTTTTTGAAGACTGTCCTGAGGATATTTCAAGTAGTAAATGTTTTGAAGACTATCCTTATTAAATTCTAGACAGATATTTGGTTAGCGGAGATGAGTTCTCTTATTAATTATTGTCTGACTCCTTCTCTTATTGATAAATCTATCACCTTTCGAGAGGTAGTGACTATGGAGGGTAACTGGAATTGGGATTATATGCGGTGTTTTTTAAATAATGATATTCCTTACTTATATTGCGGGTACATTGGCTCCGACTTCCCCTAGTAGGTCCTGATGTTATTATTTCAAATTGGGCCACTAATGATAATTTTACTGTCAAAGAAGCTTATGGTATTCTAATGAAAAGCACCCTAAACCCACCAGAGGTTAAATGGAAGCTTGATTGGGTAGGAGAATCTTATTAATTATTGTCTGCCTCCTTATTAATTATTATTTTAAATTGGGCTACTAATGGTAATTTTTGCTGCTGCCATTTGGTTAGTATTTAAGGGTCATCTTTTTATTAATGCGTAACGTTGTAGGAGAGGTTTATCAAAGGACCCTTTGTGTAAGCTTTGTGGGAGTGTTGAAGAATCTTGTATTCATGTATTACGGGACTATTGTAAGGTAAAAGAAATGTAGGAGCAGATCATCCGCTCGAGGCTATCGTCTCGATTTTTCTCTTATTCGTTGGAGGATTGGCTTTCTACTAATTTGAGGAATGAACTTGATTTAGTCTTTCAAGATGTGGATTGGCCATCTTTATTTAGTATTGTTTGCCGAAGGATTTGGAAACAAAGGAATTTTTGTTTGTTCCAAGATGCTCTTTTTAACATAATCAATGTGATTCATTCCTCGTGATGTTGGGCTAGATCCATTAAGCAGAAGCATGTCAATTTAAGTTGGGGTATTATGAATTAGATTAGGGATCAAAGGTGGGTTTCACCGCCTACTAGTTCTTTTAAACTAAATGTAGATGCGCTTGTAATCCGAATTTGAAACTTGCCTGTTTAGCAGTATTGGCACATGATGAGATGTAGTGTAGAGCAAACTGAGCTTTGAGCTATGTATGATGGTCTCCAATTAGTATGGGAGGCTAATTGGGAAAATGTTATTGTTGATACTTGATTGTGCTCTAACTATCAAAGGTATCCATGGTG
Organism: Gossypium hirsutum; assembly: GCF_007990345.1. Classification (NCBI taxonomy): domain Eukaryota; kingdom Viridiplantae; phylum Streptophyta; class Magnoliopsida; order Malvales; family Malvaceae; genus Gossypium; species Gossypium hirsutum. Next base: position 99,351,402 of record NC_053435.1, on the reverse strand, counting down.
ATATCAAAGGGAATTAAAAAAAAGATTTGGAGATGTGAATCCAAGAACTATGCATATGCAAGTGGAGAGTGGTCATGGAGAAAATGCCAAAAGAGGTGAATTGTGTCTCTGATATTTTGGCTGACCTGATGAAAGATTTTTCTATTGGTGCTCGAATTTTCATGTTGCTCCTTCATTGATTGATGATTAGATATGTTTAGACAAACATTTTCTATTATCCAACCCTGCTTCTACTATTAGTTTGTAATTGATTTTCTTTTTATTTTGTTACCCAAAAAAAATTTGGAGGAGATGCTTGATGTTGTTAAGTATTAGTTGAAGTTTCCATCTCACTTCGATATACTTGCATATGATATTCAACCATTTTTTTCATATTTTGAAGAACCTACAAGAAGAAATATTATGATTTTTTAGAGTAATAAAAATAGAACCGAAAATGAAGTCTAACCTAGATTTTGTTAGTAAATTTGAAGCTTTAAATGGATAAAGACTGAGAGCCTTTATGGTATTGACAATGACATCTCCACCAATCATGTTATTTCACCTGCAATAGGTAATGTAAAGAGAGAGAAGAGAGTCTAGCAGGAAAGAGGACTTTCAATAGTCTCAAATGTTTGAATTCTTAACTGTCAAGGGGGAAGAAGTTCATTATAGAATCATAAAGATTTTGAATTCTTATGATTGCCATTGAAGAAACTAGGATGATAAAGAAGAAATACGGATTCCAATGATTGGAGAGCAAGAGGAGAACCAAACTAGATAGCTCGAGCAAAACTATATTCAAGGAATAGGTACTTAATGGATTCCCTACTATTTTTGCAAAAGGGAAAGTTATTATCATTGTTAGGGGTTAAAGGAGTTTTAGTTTTCCTAGATTAGTCCATGCTTTGTGCGAAGGTGAAACCACATGGGTGATTACGTCATACTGATATAGAAGGGCATAGGTACTCTTCACGGGGAAATGTCCATTAAAATCAAATTTCCAAACAATTGTCTTCTCCTCTCTGAATCGAGAAGGTCCCACTAAGGAAGTCAGATGTAAAAGCCCGTTTTTCAGTGGTGTCGGAAATAGTGGTTTCGAAGCCACCAAATCTGACGAGCAAGTTCACAAATATTATTATTTAATATTTACAAATCAAATGTGATTTTTAAAAAGGTCTTTGATTTGATAATTTATGTTATATAAGAGATTTATTAAGTTTAAGTGGTTTTAGAAAATAAGGTATCGGGACCTTATTTTTATAAACTAAGCTGTAAATATTTTTATAAATATTTACGGAGTGTCATTAAGGTGGTATTAAAGTTTCGTTGAAAAATTTTAACGTTTCGATAGTTAATTAATTAAAAAGGACCAAATTGAAAGAAAAAAGTACATTTTCGGGACCCCGTTCCCGTAAATCGGACTCGTAAATATTTATTAATATTTATGAAGCTAGTTGTGTAGTTAATTAGATTTCGGTTAAGTGAATTTGTATAAATTAAAAGTAATTAGGTATAAGGACTAAATTGTATATAAGATAAAAGTTGAATTATAAATTAAAGAATAATTAAAGGGACTAAAGAACTAATTTTACCATTGTTTCTTTAAGTGGGACTAACATTATATATAATAATAATAAAACAAATAAGTATTAAAAGAAAAAGAAATAAAGAAAGATAAGGCCAAACCAAAATTAGAAAGAAAAGAAAGAAAGAAAAAGAGAAAGAAAGAAAGAAGCAGACTCACGGCCTAATGGCTTCAAAAATTTCTAAGTTTAATTGGTTAGTTAATTTAGTCATTTTTCTTGTAATTTGTATGTTTTTAGAATCCTGGTATTAAGTATTACCTGATTCATGTCGAAATTTTAACAATTGTTAAGTTTTCAAGTGTTGTTAATGTTGAATAATTTTAGTATTAGGGATTAAATTGATAGATTTTTAAGCTAGAAGAGAAAAAGGATTAAATTGTAGAATAAATTGTAAATTTTGAATAATAGAGACTAAATTGTGAAAAATTAAAAATTTAGGGGTTTAAGTGAAAATAGGGAGTTAAATTTAGTTTAAAGTGGAATTTGTATAAAAATAGAGAATTAAATGTGAAGAATAAAAATTATTATTGGTTTTGGGACTAAATTGAAATTTAGGTAAATATTGAGTAAAAATTGAAATATTCAATATGAAATTGAATTGTGTTATATTGATAAATTTTAACTATTTTAATTCCGTAATTAACGTTGTACCAGGATCCTCAACTAAAAAGGGGAAAGATAAAGTCGACGTCGAATAGCTCTGAATTCCTAGTTTGTATTTCTATAATCCGAATTTAGTTGTTTATTGTTGTAATTCAATTTAATACATATGATAAGTGTTGAGGTGAGTATTTGACATTTTGATAGTTGAGTGAAATGAATATATGTGTTAATGTAAAAGTTGGATGTTGATTGTTATAGATTGAATTGAATTCATGTGTATATACGATTATATGAAAACTTAATATTGAATATTGGTTGCATATGAAATGTGAAATTAAACCTTAATAACTGTACCGGGATGAGTCAGATATAAATAGCATGCCATAGGATAGAAAGAGTTCAGGGATTTTGTAACACCTTCTAACTCTATCCCGTAGCCGGAACAGGATTACGGGGTATTACCAGTCACTACAGTTCGATTACAGTTAATAGAGAAAAAAATATAATTCAGTTTATAAAAAAATCTTATTGTCTCTTAATGGGCTCTCGAGACTTATAATGTATGTTATAACCAAACCGAGACTCAATTGGTAACTTATAAATTTTTTTTATACAAATCGTAAAATTTCCTTTAATGAACAGTATCACACACCCGTGTGGCCTAAGAGACATGCCTGTGTCTCCATGACACGCTTTTGTTGTCACCCCATGTGACTCACATGGCTTGGACATGCCCGTGTCCTTTATCCGTGTACAACACTGACTTATTACTCATGAATAAACTAACTTCACACGGCCAAGTCACACGCCCGTATACTCATCCCGTGTGGTATTCTGTTTTACAAAATTTAGGTGCAAAGGACACACAGCCTATCAACATGCCTGTGTGCAAGCCGTGTGTCGCACACGGTCTAATCACACGCCCGTGGGACAGGCCGTGTGGACTCAAAATGAACCTTATAGTTCAAGTTTACCAGCCCTGCAAACCTTAAATAACAAGCAATTTAAAATAAAAATATTCAACCAGTCCAAAACATAATTAAACATATCTAATACACGCTAAAACTACTAGTACAACAATCTATCATATATATTTTATTTTTAAGAACCATTCAAATTAGATCAAAATGTACTATATTATTTCATACACTTTACATTATGATCCAACAATCAGCATTCTTTACTAATATCCCTTATATATAAAAAATAACATCAAAACAACTTAGGTACATGCCATTCTTTAGGATAGAAAATTTCACCAAGTATTTGAGTTCGGGAATTGGCTTGAATGTTGAGATTTTAGTCACTTTGTACTTAACCTACGCATGAAAGCAAACTGTACGCTGAGTATACTCAGTGGTATTTCTATAAACCAATACTTAATATGCAATTTAAACATAACTGTAAATTCTAACAATAAGAAATTCATAAAATTTTCATTCAATTATCCTTATATCATTGTAACATGTATCAATAAAATCATATTCAGTAAGAAAATACAGTTTCAATCAGTATCTTTCAGTGTTTAGTACAGTAGTTTACCTTTATTAACATAACCTGGACCTGAACGGATACGCGGATCCAACCCACACACCGGGATATTATACAGTGTTTCATCGACCGAAGCCGAAATACATTGTAACAGTAACAGTAACGGTAGCAATAGTGTTACACAGAGTACCTCATCGGTACGAATCTGGAACAGTAACAGTAATTGACACTCATAGTGCCTTATCGACACAAAGTCGGAATATCCTAACACTTCCAATCCTATGGCATGCCAATTATATTCGACTAGCCCGACACTGTTTATAGGGTTTTCATTTCACTTTCAATTTTTCATATAACAGCTATTGCATTTCAAATATAACAATACTTATCTTTAATTTACTTGCCATAACATAATAAAGTAATACATACAACACTTAATTTAAAAGCTTAGTTTATAAAAATATAAACCGTAATTCTCGAGTTTATTTGTTATCTTCGTTCACTTTCTCTTTTCCCTTCTTCGATGGCGTTTTTGGTGCTACGTTAGCTACGGAAAAATTAACATTTAAGATCATCAATACATATCATTTAATAACATATTCTTTTATTTTCCATGTAACTTTTACATAAATTCCAATTTAGTCCTTCCACCATAGCCATTCTTTCTCTTCAAATAAATCTCATATTTTCATTTAATACATACTTTAAACAAGTTTCAACTCTTAATATTCAATATAAAACATCAATTATACAATTTAAACAATTTAGTCCCTACTATAACAAAGCTTATCTCTCTTTACAATTCAATCATTCTCTCACTTCTAACTTGAATTCTATCACTTTATTTCATAATTCATTCAATTGTTCAAATTAATCAACATCTAAAATTTCAATTTCTAATTTTCAACATAATTCATGTAGATTTATGCTTCTAAGATTCCATAAACACTAAAATTACAAGAAAAGAGACTAAAATGACTTACCAATCAAACTTTAAACCCTAAGCCTTCAATTTTCTCTTTTCATTTCTTTCTTTCTATTTTCGTTTGGCCTTCTCTGTTCCTTTTCTTTGTTTTGTTTCTTTTATTTCTTTATTTACTTTAATACATTTTAATAATAATATAATATAATATAATATAATATAATATAATATAATATAATATAATATAATATAATATAATATAATTTACTTATAATATAAGTAAATTCTTAATAATTATATACATTTATGATTAAAATTAATTCCACATGTATTTCATTATTACCATACACTTGTCACCTATGGTTTAATTACTAATTTAGTCCCTTGACCTTTCTTTAGTCTATAATTAGACTTTTACTCTTTATGCAATCTAGTCCTTTCTCCTATTTATTCTTAATTCAAGCTAATTCACTAAATTAAACCCTAATTAATCACTTAACTATCATTCATAAATATTTCTAATAAATATTTACGAATTTGGGTTTACAAAAACATGGACTTAAACCTTCAATTTTTGATACCCGTAATTGTGGTTCGTTACAGATTTCTTCAACCTCGAGTCGATGAGGCACTGGGTGCTAATTTACTTTGGTTTAACCGATGAGACACTAGGTGTCAATTTATATAGCGCTGGCCGCGGTTAATACTTCAGATTTATCCGATGAGGCATTGGGTGCCAAACTGGTGTGTTGGTTGAATCTGTGTATCCGTCCGAGTCCAAGTCATGTTAATAGGGGTAATTAAATAAAATGGTACTATGATTGATATTGTATGTGAATTGAAAATGGGATAGTAATTTGAAACATGAAAATGAGATACATGGGTTATGTACTCATGAATTGGATATGGAATGGATAATGTTATTGTTTAAATGATATGTGGATCAAATTGTGAAAAGCTGTTATATAGCAAATGATGAGAATTAAGGTTGATATAAAATGATGTATTCATGAGTTGATTATTAAATGGCTAATGCCATTGTAATAAATGTGATTTGATATGTGAATAACTATTTATATATCAATTGTGTGAATTGGGACATTATTTAACAAATTAAATATAATAACATATGATAGTCATGATATTAGACATTAATATGTGCTTAAAATTCAATTGTGCAAATTATATCATCTTGTTTTTAAATATTCGAATTATAGAAATACCACTGAGTTTTATTTAGTATATGATTTTGTTTTTTCGTGCGCAGGTTAGATACTTCACTTTTGATTGCCAATTAAGCATCCAACAACGATCTCGAACTCAAATGTGGTGATGTTTACCTTTTGTGTCGGCCTGTATCTAGGGTTCTAAATAATAGTTATTTTGTCGATTGATTGTAAATGAGGTTATAAGCTTAATGCTGGTTAGTATATATATAAACATGTGTTTGTTTTTGAAGCCATATTATGGCATAATAAATTGAACCAAATTTAGATATGTGCATGTGAATTTAAGTTAGTGTTTAAGTGCTTATAAATTAGGCAAAATGGATTGAATTTGGTATGTTTATAATTTGGATTTGAATGATGCTTTGATGATATGTTTTGATGATATAAATGTAGTACCAATGAGGGTACATTGGTTAGGTGTAACACTCCTTACCTGTATTCGTCGCCGGAATAGGGTAGAAGGTATTACCGGAGTTTACCGAATTAATTTTCCATTAATACGAGTTAAATACTATTCATTTACTAAAACATGTCATGACGTCCTTTAGATGGGCCTCCAAAGCCCAAAACATACTTCGAGACCAAACCAGAATTAAATCGAAACCATAGGGAATTTTTCGCAAAATCCCAAAGTTTTTTTTTCTCAATATAACCCCTTTATAAATATCTAACCTTCCCTGCAAATTTTAAAACCGAGACCAATCCAACCAACCAATTCATTTCAATCAATTTGATACCAAATTATACTTCTATTATAACTACACTATTTAACATATTCATCATTCTTTACTTTAATGTATATTCATTAAACAAGTCTTAATATTTATATAATCACCAAACCTTATACATGCCATATAAATCAAAAAGGAAATTTACAAAAGCTACCGGAGATAATCTGGATAGTGTGATCCTCTGTGTTGATCCGATCATCCGTATACTTCTACGTCAATCTACAAGAGACATTGAATACACTCAAGTAAGCTTATAAAAGCTTAGTAAGTTCATAGGCATAAAACATAAATCTTACCAAATATTTATACACTTATACAATATACACAATTATTAAGTTCACCTGTCAACCACAGTCATTGGTGAGTTCCCTTGTATAAACTTATTACCACTTATCCATTTCCTTTAATTCTTTTGGGCCCATTTGTCACATATCATTCTTTAACTAAATTAGGGAATGGTTACGGAAAATTGAGTACTTCACTTTCACTTTGCCATAGTATAACTATGGTCTTGCATATGATCACTCATCACTTTTTTTTGAAGTCATAGTCCTGCCACGGTCTTACATTGATCACATTTATCACTTGTCACTAATCAGATAAGTGTAGCTAAAGCTGCCACTTATCACTTATCACTTGTCACTGATCAGATAAGTGTAGCTAAGCTACCACTTATCATTTATCACTTGTCACTGATCAGATAAGTGTAGCTAAAGCTACCACTTATCACTTGTCACTTATCACTGATCAGATAAGTGTAGCTGAGGCTACCACTTATCACTTGTCACTGATCAGAAGTACTCAAATTCGACATTCCGCTCAATTTGATCATTTATTCGATTTTCGGGTTGTTATTTTATTCTCTATTCATCAATAAATATATTTCATCATACATTATATAATTCATAAAATTAACATATAATCATTAAACTTCAACCATGTGAACTTACTTGGGTTGATTTGTAAAATTTGTGAAAGTTCAGGGACTAATCAGCTACTTTTTCTTTTCCTTGACTTGCTTCGGGTTCTCGATTTACAGTAAAAATATGAAAAACCAGCTGAAGAAAACCCTTCTATGGTGTTTTTTGCTGATGAGAATGCAGAAAAATAATGAGAAATCTAGATAATTCCACTTTAGTCCTAGTTTTATTAAGTAAATTTTGCAACATTCCAATTTTGCCGTTAAGTCATCAATTTTCCTGCTGATTTCATGCACCTTGCCGTCCAGCCCAAATAGACCTTGGGTCTATTTCCTTTTAAACCCTCTTTCTTTTATCATTTAAGCTATTTAATCATTTCCCATAATTTTACATTTGTTACAATTTAATCCTTTTTACTCAATTAACTATCGAAACTTTAAAATTTCTTGACGAAACTTTAATACTAACTTATTAACACTTCATAAATATTTATAAAAATATTTATGGCTCGTTTTAAAAATTTTCAAACTCTCGATATCTCGTTTCCGATTCTAATTTTTTTTAGAATTTATATTTCTAGTACACTATTCACTATTTCAAAAAATTTTCCTAACTTCACACTTAACTTATATTCACTAAATTATTAATATTTTCTACTCATTTGTTGGATTTAGTGATCTCGAATCACTGTTCCGACACCACTAAAAATTTAGGCTATTATAATTCTCCCCCTCTTAAGAAATTTCGTCCTCGAAATTTGTTACCTGAAAATAGGTTCGGATATTGTGACTTCATTGATTCTTTTGTTTCCCAGGTTGCCTCCTCCACACCATGTCGATGCCACAACACTTTTACTAACGGTACCCGTTTGTTCCTTAACTCTTTAATTTCCCAATCTATAATTTTCATCGGTTCTTCTGAATAAGTCATGTCGGGTTAGAGTTCTATTTCTGTATAAGGAATTACATGTGATGGATCTGATCTGTACTATCTCAACATAGACACATGAAACACGTTATGAATCTTTTCAAGCTCCGGGGGCAAAGCCAATCTATAAACTACCGGACTGATTCTTTCAATAATTTCATATGGCCCGATAAATCGTGGGCTGAGTTTTCTCTTTCTACCGAACCGTAAAACTTTTTTCCATGGTGACACTTTCAAAAATACACGATCACCCACATTAAACTCTATATCTCTTCTCTTTAAATCTGCATATGATTTTTGTCGATCAGATGCAGCTTTTAAACAATCTCGAATAATACAAACTTTTTCTTCGGTTTCCCGAATCAAGTCCACTCCCATTAGTTTCCATTCACTTAATTCAGACCAATATAATGGAGTTCTACACTTTTTTCCATACAGAGCTTCAAATGATGCCATTTTAATACTAGTTTGATAACTATTATTATAAGCAAATTCGACTAAAGGTAAATAACTTTCCCAGCTGCCGCCAAACTCAAGTACATAACACCTTAACATATCTTCTAAAATCTGAATCACTCGCTCTGACTGCCTGTCTGTCTGAGGATGAAAAGCTGTACTGAAATTTAATTTAGTGGCCAAAGCATCCTGTAATTTACTCCAAAATCTCAAAGTAAATCTCGGGTCTCGATCCGAAATAATAGATACTGGAACTCCATGTAATCTCACAATCTCAGAAATATACAATTCCGCTAACTTCTCCAATGAAAAATTTGATCTGACTGGAATAAAATGTGCCGACTTTGTCAATCTATCAACGATAACCCAGATTGAATCTTTCTTTTTCGGAATCACAGGGAATCCTGATACAAATTCCATCGTAATGTGTTCCCACTTCCATTCAAGAATCATAATAGGTTGTAATAAACCTGTTGGTACTTGATGCTCTGCTTTCACCTGCTGACAGATTAGACATTTGCAACAAATTCACAAATCTCTCGCTTCATACCAGGCCACCAGTACATTCTTTTTAAATCGCAATACATTTTTGTACTACCCGGATGAATAGAATACTTACTATTATGAGCTTCAGCAAGAATATCATTTTTCAATTCTGGATTATTTAGAACACAAATTCTATTACGATAACGCAACATACCACCATCATCAACGCTATATTCTGAACTCAAATTATCCTGAACCGTTTGTTGTTTCAACACTAGTTTCGGATCATCACTCTGTAATTCACGGATCCGTTGAAGGAATGTAGATTTTGCTTTCAATTCTGCAAATACTAAACCATCTTCATTAACAGACAAATGAACAATCATTGCTCAAAGTGCAAACAATGATGATTTTCGGCTAAGTGCATCAGCGACCACATTAGCTTTCCCCGGGTGATAATCAATAACAAGATCATAATCTTTCAATAGTTCGAGCCATCGTCTCTGTCTCAAGTTCAGCTCTTTCTGTGTCATCAAATATTTCAGACTTTTGTGATCGGTATACACATAACATTTTTCCCCATATAAATAATGTCTCCAGATTTTTAAAGCAAACACAATCGCAGCCAACTCCAAATCATGGGTAGGGTAATTTTTCTCGTGCGGTTTTAATTGTCGAGAAGCATATGTCACTACTTTCCCTGACTGCATTAAAACACAACCCAAACCATTTAAAGATGCATCACTATACACAACATATGGTATACCTGATTCTGGCTGAGTTAACACTGGAGCTTCTATCAATATCTTCTTCAACTAATCAAAACTTTGTTGGCACTCTTCAGACCATACAAATTCAACATTCTTTTGAAGTAGTCGAGTCATCGGCAAAGCAATCATTGAAAAATTTTTAACAAATCGGCGGTAGTATCCCGCAAATCTCAGGAAACTCCGCACTTCTGTTACGTTCTTTGGAGTTTTCCAATTCACCACTGCTGACACTTTACTTGGATCTACTCGAATTCCTTCAGCTGAGACAATATGACTTAGAAATCCAACCTCATGTAGCCAAAATTCACACTTGCTGAACTTTGCATACAACTGCTTTTCTCTCAAGGTCTGTAACACACTTCTCAAGTGTTGTGCATGATCAGGCTTGGTCTTCGAATAGATCAGCATATCATCAATAAATACAACCACGAATCTATCTAAATAAGGTTGAAAAATCTGATTCATCAAGTCTATAAATGCAGTAGGAGCATTAGTTAAACCAAATGGCATTACCAGAAACTCGTAATGACCATATCGAGTTCTGAAGGCAGTTTTTGGCTCGTCACATTCTTTAACTTTCAGCTGATAATACCCAGATCGAAGATCAATTTTTGAAAACATAGCAACACGTTTCAACTGATCGAACAAATCATCAATGCGGGGCAAAGGATATTTGTTCTTGATTGTAACCTTATTTAACTGTCTGTAATCTATACACAATCTCAACGAACCATCTTTCTTTTTCACAAACAAAACAGGTGCACCCCAAGGAGATGTACTCGGTCTAATAAACCCCTTATCTAACAATTCTTGTAACTGAGTCTTCAACTCTTTTAATTTCGTCGGTGCCATTCTGTATGGTGTTATGGATATTGGAGCTGTTCCTGGGATCACATCAATCACAAACTCAACTTCACAATCTGGCGGTAAACCCGACAATTCCTTAAGAAACACATCAACAAATTCATTAACAACTGGCAACTGTTTCAACTTTGATTCAGAATATCGAGTGTCAAGAATATAAGAAAAATATGCTTCATTACCCTTTCGTATTAGTTTTTAAGCTGAAAAGGCCGAAATAATTCGGACATTATCTTTCATATTTCCAAACTCAGCTGAAATCATTTTTCCTGTCTGATTTTTCAAATCGATCCGTTTCCCTCGACAGTTCACTACAGCATCATGTTTTGTTAACCAATCCATCCCTAGAATAATATCAAATTCCCGAAAGGGTAACAACATCAAATCAGCAAGGAATTTACAGCCTTTCACTTTCAGTGGACAATTACGACATATTAAATTAACCATCACACTTTGACCTAATGGATTAGTGACTTGTATATCATAGTTAGTGGACTCACAGATAACTTCTTTTCAGATGCTAGCATAGTGCAAATATATGAATGAGTAGACCCAGGGTCTATTAATGCATAAACGGTAACATCATAAAGATAGAAAATACTAGCAATTACATCAGGAGCCGTAGCCTCTTCCTTTGCTCGAATGGCATAGGTACGTGTTGGTGCTCTATTCTCTGATTGCCTAACTGGTTCTCTCATACCCAAACGGGTAGCCCCTGTAGCACTTCTCTGGCCCGAACGTCTACTTCTTTGGGGAGTGGTTCTCTGTATCTCTTTCTGATCCACTTCATCTTTTTACAGTTGGGGACAATCTCGAATAAGATGATCAGTAGCCCCACATTTATAACAAGCCCCCATCTTAGTCCTGTATTCACCGAAATGATGTCTTCCACAATGTTGACACTTAGGCCGGGGAGTATTCTGAACACTGCTCACACTAGCTGCAGGTCTATCAAATACCCTGAAATCAGATTGTCTTGATCTACCTCTACCCAATATTCCCGGCACTGATGTAGTTCGACTAATTTCTTCTCTAAATTTCTTCACCGGCAAATCTGAAAATGACTTAGAAGCACCTCTTTTAAATGACTCTTTATTTTTCCGATCTCGTTGTATTTTTTTGGTATATACTTCTTCAAGCTTTTGAGCACGGTCTGATAGAACAACGAACTCTCGTATTTCATTACCCCCAATCATCATTCTAATCTCATCATTTAACCCTTCTTCAAATCTGATACACATTTCTTCTTCAGTTGGTACAATGTCTCGAGCATATTTGCTGAGGTAGACAAATTCTCTTTCGTATTCAGCCACTGACTTATTTCCCTGCCGTAGATCAAGAAGTTCTCTCTTTTTCTTGTCTAGATATCTTTTCCCCACATATTTCTTTTTAAACTCGTTCTGGAAAAATTCTCAAGTAAGCTTCTCTACAGGTACTACAGCTTCCACAGTTTCCCACCAGTTATATGCTTCTTCTTTTAACAATGAGACAGCACATCGTAGATAATCCTCTGGAGAACAAGCCATCTGTTTAAAAATTCTTACCAAACTCTGTAGCCAATACTCAGCTTTTACAGGGTCATCATCTGATCTCCCTCGAAATTTCTCAGCTCCAAACTTCCTAACCTTTTCAATCGGAGAACATTTACTAGTTTCAATTATTGAAGGAGGTGGAGGAGCAACCGGAGGTACCACAGGTGGTGCAGTAGGGGGAGGAGGTGGTTGAGACTGACTTCTTTCTTGTATCATCTCCTTATACCACTGATTCATAACTCCATAAATCATATTTTTAAATTCTCGCTCTCGCATCATAGAAATTGGAATATCACTACTTGTTCCTTGTTCAGAATTCTGCACTCTACTGTTAGCTTCCTCTTGTTCAGTACGTTCAGGTCTATCTGACATCTTTATAATCGGAGAGTATCTATAAAAATGACAAAGATTAGATCGGATCATACACATCATACTATCACAGATTTATATGGCATGTATTTCTAAACACTTTACACATAACACATGTTTCGAGGACAAGCTAAACCGGGCTTTGATACCACTAAATGTAACACCCCTTACCTGTATTCGTCGTCGGAATAGGGTAGGAGGCATTACTAGAGTTTACCGAATTAATTTTCCATTAATACGAGTTAAATACTATTCATTTACTAAAACATGTCATGACGTCCTTTAGATGGGCCTCCAAAGCCCAAAACATACTTCGAGACTAAACCAGAATTAAATCGAAACCATAGGGAATTTTTCGCAAAATCCCAAATTTTTTTTTTGCTCAATATAACCCCTTTATAAATATCTAACATTCCGTGCAAATTTTAAAACCGAGACCAATCCAACCAACCAATTCATTTCAATCAATTTGATACCAAATTATACTTCTATTATAACTACACTATTTAACATATACATCATTCTTTACTTTAATGTATATTTATTAAACAAGTCTTAGTATTTATATAATCATCAAACCTTATACATGCCATATAAATCAAAAAGGAAATTTACAAAAGCTACCGGAGATAATCTGGATAGTGTGATCCTCTGTGTTGATCCGATCCTCCGTATACTTCCACGTCAATCTACAAGAGACATTGTATACACTCAAGTAAGCTTATAAAAGCTTAGTAAGATCATAGGCATAAAACATAAATCTTACCAAATATTTATACACTTATACAATATACACAATTATTAAATTCACCTATCAACCACAGTCATTGGTGAGTTCCCTTGTATAAACTTACTACCACTTATCCATTTCCTTTAATTCTTTTGGGCCCATTTGTCACATATCATTCTTTAACCAAATTAGGGAATGGTTACGGAAAATTGAGTACTTCACTTTCACTTCCATAGTATAACTATGGTTTTGCATATGATCACTTATCACTTTTTTTTGAAGTCATAGTCGTGCCACGGTCTTACACTGATCACATTTATCACTTGTCACTGATCAGATAAGTGTAGCTAAAGCTACCACTTATCACTTATCACTTGTCACTGATCAGATAAGTGTAGCTAAGCTACCACTTATCATTTATCACTTGTCACTGATCAGATAAGTGTAGCCACTTATCATTTATCACTTGTCACTGATCAGATAAGTGTAGCTAAGCTACCACTTATCACTTGTCACTTATCACTAATCAGATAAGTGTAGCTGAGGCTACCACTTATCACTTGTCATTGATCAGAAGTACTCAAATTCGACATTCCGCTTAATTTGATCATTTATTCGATTTTCAGGTTGTTATTTTATTCTCTATTCATCAATAAATATATTTCATCATACATTATATAATTCATAAAATTAACATATAATCATTAACATTCAACCGTATGAACTTACCTGGGTCGATTTGTAAAATTTGTGAAAGTTCAGGGACTAATCAGCTACTTTTTCTTTTCCTTGACTTGCTTCGGGTTCTCGATTTGCAGTAAAAATATGAAAAACCAGCTGAAGAAAACCCTTCTATGGTGTTTTTTGCTGATGAGAATGCAGAAAAATAATGAGAAATCTAGATAATTCCACTTTAGTCCTAGTTTTATTAAGTAAATTTTGCAATATTCCAATTTTGCCGTTAATTCATCAATTTTCCTGCTGATTTCATGCACCTTGCCGTCCAGCCCAAATAGACCTTGGGTCTATTTCCTTTTAAACCCTCTTTCTTTTATCATTTAAGCTATTTAATCATTTCCCATAATTTTACATTTGTTACAATTTAATCCTTTTTACTTAATTAACTATCGAAACTTTAAAACTTCTTGACGAAACTTTAATACTAACTTATTAACACTCCATAAATATTTATAAAAATATTTATGGCTCGTTTTAAAAAATTTTAAACTCTCGATATCTCGTTTCCTATTCTAATTTTTTTTTAAATTTATATTTCTAGTACACTATTAGCTATTTCAAAATTTTTTCCTAACTTCACACTTAACTTATATTCACTAAATTATTAATATTTTCTACTCATTTGTCGGATTTAGTGATCTCGAATCACTGTTCCGACACCACTGAAAATTTAGGCTATTACATTAGGCACCTAGGATGGTTGTTTTGGTATGTTTTGAACGTATTTGATCATGTTTTGAACTGGTTAAACGAATGGTTTTTGAGTTGTTTAATGCCCGAGCATGTAGAAAATAGTAAATTGGTTATTCAAGGCACCTTTTAGGTCCACACAGCTAAGACACACGGGCGTATGACTTGGTCGTGTGAGACACACGGCTAGCACACAGACGTACAAGACCATTTCAAAAGGGTGCACGGTCTAGCACACGGGCGTGTGGCTTGGTTGTGTGACCCAAGTCAGAGAGTTACACGGGCACCGATACGGGCTAGGACACGACCATGTGTCCCTACTTCGAATGCCCACACGGCCAGACACACGAGCTTGTAACTTGGCCATGTGACTCCTGTAGCTTTAAAATTTTTTAATGTATTCCGAAAAATTCTCCAAGTTTCTGAATTAGTCTCGACTTGTTTCTAACGCGTATTTTAGGCCTCGAGGGCTCAAATAAGGGACAGTATGTATGAGTTTGATTGTTTTTTGACTTGAATATTATATGATATGAAATATTTGAAATTTATGTCTGTTTGATCTGTAAACTCAAGTAATGCTCTAAAACCCGGTTCCAACGATGGATATGGGTTAGGAGTGTTACATCAGAGGTTTGATCATGATTGATAAGGTTTAAAGATTTCTTTTGATCTAGATGTTGATGTGGGAGAGTAGGGAAGAATGAACATCAATGGCTGGGGCAAGTGGTTTAACAGTATCAACATGAGGGAAGTTAGGATTCGTATTGATGCAGTAGTTTTTACGCTCTCAAAGTTGAACATCTTTTCCTTGCACAAGATGTCGCTTCCTCTAAGAATACCTTTCCAAGCCCAAGAGTCTATGGTCTAGGTTTAACTACTAGTTAGTAAGGGTGAGCAAAACTCGATTTAACTTGAAAAAATAAAATAAAAAATCAAATTTCGAGTTAAATGAATCAAGTTATTCGAGTCAACTTGAATTTTTTTTCCGAATTTTGAGTTCAAATCGAGTTTAGTTTTCGAATTTGAATAACTTGAATAATTTGAATAAATCTAATACAAAACCATAATTTTTACATTTTTACCCCAAATCCCAAAACTTTTTAGCCCAAGACTTTTGCTCCCTCCCACTCCCCCCTCCAAAATTTTGCTCCCCTCCCATCTCTTTTTATTTCCCCAAAAATTTTTACTTCTCGCCCTTTATCCCAAATAAAATATCATCCAAAAAAATTCTTAAACTTAAATAGTAATAATTTTATTCATATCTAGTATTTATATTATTAAATTAAATTTCACATTTTGTATTATTTATATTATTAAATTGTTTATTCATATAAATTTCTTATTAATTATTTATAAATTTCCCTAAACCTGCATTCTCTAAGAGTATGTTGTACTTTCCCTTCCCTTAATCTTTTTTTTAGTTTAGTTTTTTTTTTCGTTTTGCGTTAATGATTGTCTTGCCTAAAATTTTACTCTTTTTCTGGGCTTTAGTTAAGTATAATTCGACTATTAAATTGTTACTAAGTGAAAAATCTGAATTAATGCTCCTTGGCTTCTCTAGTTTTTGTAAGTCAATGTTTTGAGGTTGGTTTGTTTATAAAGCTTGTAAAATTGTTTAGCGGACAAAAGTTTGATCCAAAACAGAAGAATTTTTCCCTTTCTAAGTTTTAGTTAAGTATAATTTGACTGCTAAATTGTTGGTAAGTGAAAATTTTGAAGTCATGTTGCTTGGCTTTTCATGTTTTTGTAAGTCAAAAGTTTGTGATAAGTTTGTATATAAAGCGTGTAATGTTTCTGTACAAGACAAGATTTGGATCCCGAACAGAAGAATTAATGTCTCGAGGTAGTTCTGGTGGATTGCCGGTTCCAGGCTTGTCTCCATTGGCTGGAATGGTCTCTACTTCTTATAGTAGGTGTATGACAACAGCTGCCTCGACTACTATGGATTCTTCTGAATCAGTAACTGATGTGCCTCCTCGAATTAAATTAAAGAGGCTTGATAAAACTGCCAAGCACATAATGCAGGTAACTGTCACTCGTCTTTGCCTACTAAGGTGAATTGTTTTTTTCTTTCTGATTCCTGATTCCTTGATTTGATTCATACGAATTATGTACTTGCAGATACTGGATAAGGAAGCCGTGGAGGAAGTGAAGGGGCAGAGGAAGATACTTGACATAAAACCTGGCTACATTGTGCAACTGAAAGTGGTATGACATGTTTCTATAGAGTTCTTGTTATTGTATGTGATAGTTGCATGCTTTTGAGCATATTAACTTAATTGGTATACTGTCGGTGAGAACCGGAAGTACCTTACCTGAAAACAAGCGACGAGTTTCAACTGTAAAAGGGATTGTTATCGCTAGACGTAATGCTGGCCTAAACACTACATTCCGAATAAGGAGAATGGTAGCAGGAGTTTGGGTTGAATCTCTCTTCCCACTGTAAGTAACATTCAAGTTATACTCTTCGGCACTCTATTTTTTTAGGCCTCAAAAGCATGTTATTTAAGACTAGACTTATCAATCTGGAAAGAAAACATGTTACTGTTTCCAGAGTTATATTCTTCCAAGGACCTTCCAAATACATAGAAAAACTTGAAAAAGAATTGAACATACCCTTACTGATACTTATACTTGAGTCCGAGTAACAAAGCTCATAAGATCTTAAATCCTAATGCCTTCTCTTTGCTATTTTAAAAGTTAAAAAGATACTGAGTTTTCACTATCTTTTTAGTTTGCATATACTTAACCATTTACAAATTGGTAAAATAAAAATAGAGGATGTGTGACAGGTATTCCCCTAACATAAAGGAGATAAAGGTGGTGGACAAGAAGAAAGTGAGAAGAGCGAAGCTTTACTATATCAGGTGTACAAGCCCAATTTTGGGCCCAAAACCCTTAAACCCACTAAGCCAATAACCCCAAAACCTACTAAACCCAGACCCAAACCCAAGCCCACTAAATACCCACTACACCCAAAACAAATAACCTACCCAAATCACCCCAAAGACCCAAACCTACTCATGCCCACACACACAACGAAAGAAAAAAGCTAAGGAAACCCTAGCCGTTTAGCACCTGCTCCCCATCCCATCCACCACCGACGTCTGCAAGCTAGTCACATCCACCGCCCCAAGTTGCACCCCTGCGAGCATTAAACAAAGAATAGACAGATATTAAAAGAAAAAGAGATGTAATGGCTATTTAAGAAGACAAGCAAAAACCTTTTTTTTGGGCATTTTGGGTGAAATAAAAAACAGTACTAGATCTTAAAAACACAAGCAAGAACAGAGATTAGCAATAGCAAAGAGCAGGAGTAGTCCAAACAAAGAATCAAAAACTAATAACCCAAGGTGATTGTTATTTGCTTACCGTCATTTCTTTCTTTTTTTCTTAATCTATTTACCCACATACACATATATTATAAATACACTTTAAAAAATAAAAAAAAATCAAAATTTTACCATTTTTCGATTTCCAGCCACCGTGTACGGTGGCCGGTGCTGCGGCATCTACGACGGACGACGACGGGCCCAGCCAGAGAGACTTGCTGCAGAGAAAGGAGATAGAGGTTTCAGCCCTTTTTTTTCTGGAAAGAGTGAAAAATGAAATTTCAAAAAAAAAATTGACTTTTAAAGGCCCCTGGTACGACGTCGTTTTAGGGCAAACACTCAACACCCAAAACGGCGTCGTTTAGCTGCCCTGATACGAGACCCAACTCTGACCCGTCCCAGGATCCGCGCGTTTTCGTTTAAGGGTCTAATTCCGCTCAAGACCCTTTCGCTTTTTTCACATTTTGTAATTAAGTTTTATTTAACTTTAATTTGACCCTAAAATTTATTTCGTTTTCAATTCGGTCCTCCTTCCAGCGACATCGTTTTAAGGGTTTGGATAAATTGCCCTTTTGGCCCTCTGTAGTCGCGCGCGCATTCATAAAGGTCCCCTCCTTTATATTTATTTTAAGATCGGCCCCAGGGCTTCATGTTTATTTCGGATTTAGTCCTTTTTTGAGAATTAATGTGGTTTTTGGAATTATTTTCACCTTTTCATTATACATATTATTCATTATTCTATTTACTATTTTCGTATTATTATTATTATTATTAACGTATTTTACTATTATTTAAACATTTTTAGTTTTGATTAATACTTAAATATATATTTATAGTTGTTTTATATATGTATTATTATGCCTAATTTATATTGTATGTATGCACATTTAACACCATATTATACACATATTAATACCACGTTATATACATGTTTGCCCCTGTTTGTGTATTATTAATATTAATATATGTTTTATTATATATCTTTAACATATATATACGTATACATTTATATA
Source organism: Gossypium hirsutum (assembly GCF_007990345.1). Lineage (NCBI taxonomy): Eukaryota > Viridiplantae > Streptophyta > Magnoliopsida > Malvales > Malvaceae > Gossypium > Gossypium hirsutum. The sequence continues at coordinate 99,332,034 of NC_053435.1, read as the reverse complement.
TTATTATTATTATTAGTTTTGATATTATTGTTTTGTTAAATACATTCGTGTCATATATACATACTTTTAATATATATGTTATACTTCATATTATGCCCATGTAAATTAATATTATATCTTGTATATCATTTTATTATAGTTTTATATGTTGTAAATATTATATTATGTCCTATCATGTATATTATGTAGGTCATGTATATGTTTTAATATATTATGTGTATACTTTGTTTTGGTATTTCACGTACATATTATGTATAAACATTCAATATTATCATATATTTAATTTCAATATATATTTACACAATGTTTCTTTATTATTATCATTATCTCTGTATTATTACTATTATTATTATTATTCCTTCCGTTACCATCACTATGATATTATTATTTTATAACATTTTTATATAATTATCTATACACTATTGCTTTTACACTAACTAATAATATATACACATTTTTGCGTACATATTTTGCTTATATATATCATTACCCACGGTATTATCGTTTCATCACCTATTTATACCTTCGTAAATTCTTTCAAGCCTTAAGTCATTCATTGTTTGCATTATTATTATTAATATATATATACTATGTAATTTTATATTGCGTATACATTCTATATTATGCATATGTACCTTGTAATATTGTACTATTATTATTATGTATATATATGTTTCTATATTTCTTCTTATTTTTATTATCATGCATATACTTTAGTACATATAATATCATTATTATTGTTTTCATTATCATCTTATGTTACCATTATTTATTTATTTATTTGCTTGCACGTTCGATCATTTCATTTTTTTCCTCACATATTTGTTTACATTTGTTTAGCCTCGTCATTATATCATCTTTTACAACTATTCATATTATTGCTTTTGACACTATCGCACCCGTCATTATGTTATTATTCATTTGCTTTTATGTTTACTATAAATCACGATTTTACTCAAAACATTAATAATTTTCTCATAAAAGTAAATATTCCGTATTTAGTAATTCGAGATAATCGTGCCCTAACTTACTGGGACTCGATTGGTCTCATTCAACCTAAATAAACGGAATATTCTTTTAAATCACGATACGAGTCTAAAAAATGCTTATTTTCGGAGCTTCGAGGTGTGGTGCCCTAACTTACCGGGTATGACATTTTGATACCTCGAAATAAGATCTTTTGTAAATAAAGGCAATGTTCGGTGTTCGGAAGTTCGAGGAAACGTGCCCTAGCTTACTGGGTTTCGATTTTCCTCATTCACCCTAACTAACCGAATATCCTTTTAAAAGAAGGTAAAATACATCGATTTTAAATAAAAGGCAAGCTCATTCTCAAAAGTTCGAGATGCCGTATCCTAACTCACTAGATATGACGTATCGTTGCCTCGAGACGAGAATGTCTTTAACATTTTAATGTTTATTTTACAAAAGAGGGATTGTATTTCAAGGTCTTTCAAGTTCTCAATTTTCGACAATTAAGACACTAATTAATTAACTAGGTACCAATTTTGGGCGTATCAGGAGTGCTAATCCTTCCTCGTGCGTAACCGACTCCCGAACTCATTTTCTGATTTTCGTAGACTAAAAATTATCGTTTTAGTAAATCTTAACTTTTATTAAAATGATTAATTTAAAGGTGACCCGGTCACACCTCGTCAAAAATTATTGGTGGCGACTCCCGTTATTTAGTTTTCAAATCCAAGTCGATCCCCGTTTTTCAAACAAATGGTTACGACAGCTTGGCGACTCCACTGAGGAAACGAATGAGAGAGTCAAGCCACAAGTTGATTAACTCTTGTCTTTTTATCGAAAATTAAAAATTTGGTTTTGAAATATGATCCTTTCATTGCATTTCATCAGCTATTTTTGTGGTACAATACCTACTGCGTTGGTTCGAGTCTTTAAATAGTTTTGCATATTGCATTGCATGACCGCTGTGGTCACACCCCTTTAAGTGGGAGTGAGAAACTACTCCTTCGTGAGGTTTTCACCTCCGTGCAGGATAGTGGATCGCTTTCGGGATACATCCGTACCTATGTCTTCGTGAGATTTTCATCTCCGTACAACCATAGGGAAATGTATTCCCCTGAACTGAACTCGGTCTGTATGAGCCTATAATGGGTGAAGATCGAGGAATCTGCTGGTTCAGGTACCCTTACTCTAGAACCAAACCCCATATAGCGAGCCTTAGGAACCCACCCTAGGTAGAGCCACTCCGAAACCCTAGTAGTTACCTGAGTAAGTGTTATATTTATTATTCTTTGTTTGCTTTGAACTGCGTATAAATTACTGACTTGCTTTATTTTACTTTGATTGTATTTACATGGAATTTTCATCATAAAATGTGTTGATTCGCATTCGGTTCCTAAATAGATAGCTTATCATGGAAAAAGGGTTTTTTGATAAAGTAGAAGACAACGCGGCTGTCTGGATATGGGCTGAGACAACACAAAAAGAGAAAGGTGACAGTCTTACCGAGGGGTACGTGTCAGAGTTGTGGAATTTTACTCGGATCAGCGTAACTCTGAATAATCTCCAAGAGATGAAAGAAATTTGGGGTCAGTGGGATGATGAGGTCAAACAGCTATTCTATTGTCATTACGGTGATTTACCTTATCTACTCAATGTCAAGGTAGATGAACACCTGTTTCGAGCCCTTGCCCAATATTGGAATTCTGCTTACAGTTGCTTTATTTTCGAGAAAGTAGATTTGGTACCTACTATAAAAGAATACACGACCTTGCTCAATTGCCCAAAGATTCAGGTTGACAGAATTTATGCCAGACCTGCTAACGTCCCAGCATTTTCAAAAGAGCTGATGAACATCACAGGGATGAGCGAACAGTGGGTGACAACTCAGATCAAACAAAAAGGAGATTGTAAATGCATTCCTTGGAGGAACCTGAGGGATCTAATCTTAGCGCACCTCGACGTGAAGAAAATGGTAGATGTCTTCGCCTTGAGCGTCTATGGACTGGTCATCTTCCCCAAAGTTTTGGGGCATGTAGACGAGGCTGTTGCCGACCTTTTTGACAGGCTTGGTAAAGGAACCACACCTGTACCCGCAATCTTGGCTGAAACTTTCAGATCATTGAATGCTTGTAGAAGAACGGGTGAAGGGAGATTTATTGGATGTGCACAGATCTTGCTATCTTGGTTCCACAGCCACTTTTGGAAAGTGGAAAAGGTCTTGTATCGTATCTTCTCTAAAAATTACTCTCCACTAAAAGAGTTAGTGGCTACTCCGAGGCGAGATGATGTCACAGAAGAAAATTGGATGACGGTTCTCCAAAATTTACAAGAAAAAGATGTTGAATGGAGAGCCCCGTGGATGGTTCCTGATGAAATATTATACCGATGCGGAGACTTCGATTGGGTTCCCTTGTTAAGAGTATGGGGAGCCGTCGGGTATGCTCCTCTGCTTGCACTAAGACAGTACAGATCCAGACAGTTTACACCACCAACGTACGGGTTAGCCCAGTGCGAGTTCGTGTTCATAGGGAATAATTACAAAAGAAAGTTCGCGAGATATCCAATGCCTGGAACCAGACTCGTAGAATGAAGAAGTTTGCTGCCTATCCCATGACTACTCCTAAGTACGACCGATGGTGGAATCAGAGGATCAACGACAACATCCCTACATCAGATCAAGAAAATCCTCAGTCGATAGAAGAGCACTTGAAAGTAATCCCATCTGAGCTAGAAATTATCAAGTAAGATTTCGAGAGAAAGAGTCTGGAACTAGGAAAAAGGATCGAGCAGTTGGAAGAAGAAGAGATGTAGTTTGGGTTAGATGTCGATGTCCAGAAACTAGAAGTTGAAAAACTCAGAAAAGGGAAAAACAAGGCTGAAGAGGACTTGAACAGTTTGAAAACGGACTATAAGAAGCTGCGTAGATCAATGAGAACTGCTGGGTTAGGAAAAACATCGGAACAGTGGCGACAGGAAGTTAAAGAAGAACAAAGCAAAGCTAACCAATGGGAAGAAAAATTCCGGGATGCTCAAGCTCGAGAAGGTGCTCTGAAAAGAAGTTTGGTAGAAAGCCAAAATGAGAAAGAAGGGTTAAAGATCCGGGTATCAGAGTTAGAGAGGTCATTGTATCAGTATCGCTCGCGTAACTCTGCAATCGAGTTGAAAGCTAGTCAGAACAGAATCGAAGAATTAAAAGAGAATATAGAAGAACTCAAAACAGCACTGCAAAATCGTGAATTTCATATAGAACTCCTCGAGGTAAATAACGAGCGATGGAAGGAGCAACTTCATCAATCTCAAGACCAAGTCAGGAACAGGGACTATGTCATGGGCGAAGCTTTGACTCAAGTGCGAGAAGTGGCTGATCACTTGCAAACATTAGCACTACAAGCCGATGTGCTGAGTTTAAAATACGAGTCAGAATCGGACCGAGGCCGAGAGCTAGCTTGGCTTCTTAGGCAGGTCAAGGCCTTAAGTATCAGGGCCAAGCCTTATATGTAATCTATTTTATGCAAAAAAACTTGTTTTCTAGAAAAGTTACTCTAATGAAATCGAATTGGAATCAACACTTTTTTGCATTCATCCTATTCATTGCATTCATGCATCAGTATTGCATCATATGCACTAAAACTCACGAGAAACCCTAAAAAAATCATGGCAGTTACCTTGGAACATCGTTACGGTACAAGGGGAAAAACAAGAGCAATGGACCAAAGGTTAGAGAGATTGGAACAAATGCAAAAAGAGATGCAGGATCAATTACAAACACATATACAAGAACAGCTTGCCAAAATCCAGCAAGATATGAGGGACCATATGTTGGAGTCCCAGAAAAGCATGATGGACCAATTAACTCATCTATTGGCTGGTGGATTAGAAAAAAGGGAAAAGCCCTTTGATCAATGCGAGATAAGATAATGAAGATCCTACCTACCCTCCGGGTTTTACCCCAGCGGACGTTCAGACACAACCTGACATGTACCCAAGAAGGCCATCGGTCACAATTAGGCCCCAACCATTTCAGGCCGGTGTTTCGGCATCGATGAATTATCAGGCCGGCTCGGGCTCTAATTCGGGGGACAACCCAACCAACCCTGTAGTCCTCAATCTCGACAAAGTAACAGAAGCAGAAAAGACAAAGGCAGAACTCCTGAGAGAGCTTAAAGAAAGGTGTAGATGGTTGGAAGAAAGATTTAAAGAAATGAAAAGCACCGACTATCGTGGTGGAATCGACGCTAAGGAATTAAGTTTGGTTCCGGACCTGGTATTCCCTCTCAAGTTCAAAACTTCGGAATTTGAGAAATACAATGGGACTAGCTGTCCCGAAGCTCACATCACTATGTTCTGCAGACGAATGGCAGGCCATGTCAATAATAACCAACTATTAATTCACTGCTTCTAAGAAAGTCTGGTTGGGGCCGCTTCTAGATGGTACAACCAACTGAGTCGCGCCCAAATCAGTTCATGGAAAGATTTAGCACAAGCCTTCATGAAGCAGTACGGTCATGTGGCAAACATAGCCCCTGATAGAATCACCTTACGGAATATGGAGAAAAAACATAATGAGAGCTTTAGGCAGTATGCCCAACGATGGAGAGAAGTGGCCACACAAGTCCAACCCCCTCTGTTGGAAAAGGAAACCATTATGCTCTTCATCAATACCCTGAAGGCACCTTTTATTAACCACATGCTGGGTAGCGCAACCAAGAGTTTTTCAGACATAGTAATGTCTGGAGAAATGATGGAAAATGCCATAAGATGTGGGAAAATAGAGGCCGAGGAAAACGCCAAAAGGTCAACGCCGAGAAAGAAAGAGCACGAGGTGAATAATGTGAGCTCATATTCGAAATCGATCACCGTAAGCCAACCAAGGTCAACAACTACTGGACAGCAGAGCCCACCCAGACAAGAGCCCAACACAAAACAAAATAAGGAGAAACTCCAATTTACGCCAATTCTAATGACGTACAAGGAGTTATACCAAAGTTTATTTGATGCACATGTCGTGTCTCCATTCTATTTAAAGCCAATGCAACCTCCATACCCCAAATGGTATGGCGCAAATGCCCAATTCGAATACCATGCGGGAGCCACAGGACACTCGATAGAAAACTGTACCACTTTCAAGAAATTGGTTGAAAGACTCATCAATATGGGGATTGTGAAATTTGAAGATACATCCAGTGCAGAGAATCCATTACCTAACTATGGGGATAAGGGAATAAATGCGATAATCGAGAGTTCGGGGAAAGAAATTAAGATGAATATTGCAGAAGTGAATACCCCGTTGAAAGAAGTATGGAAGAAAATGGTGGAAAGAGGTTTGATAGCACAGAATTCAAGGGTCAGGCCCCGAGAAGCAAAGAATTATTATGAGTTCCACGATCAAGAGGATCACGAGATTCAGAAATACAGCCAATTCAAGGCTTTAGTACAAGGATTGATGGATAATAAGGAGATAAAATTCTTCGAATATGTCGGGAGCCCAGAAGAAACAGATGCGTGTGCCTCCGAAGAGGGATCAATGAAGGATGTTTACAAAGTCAACCACCCAGTGGTTATCATATCACGTCCGAGAATAAATAGAGTCGGGGCACAAGTTACGCCAAAGGTCGTGAACCAAAAGCCCGTTACTTTCCCTTATAAAGATAGCAAAAGGGTACCGTGGAACTATAGGTGCAATGTGACATTCCCGGGAGAGGAGACCTCGATTAATGCATCAGAGGAAGTTTAAGACGAGGGTTTTTATACGCGCAGCGGAAGGCGTTATACCCTAAATACAAAAGTCGAGCAGGTTAAAGAAAAATAGTTAGCAATTGAGCAAAAGAAAGAAAAATCGGCAGGGCCTAAACCAGCCGTTAATGAATCAGTGACTGAAAAAAAAGCAAAGGAATTCTTAAAATTTCTAAAGCACAACGAATATAGTGTCGTAGAATAGTTGCAAAAATAGCCAGCTCGTATATCAGTACTGGCCTTACTTTTAAGCTCCGAAACCCATCGTAGCGCATTGATGAAGGTGCTGAATGAAACTTATGTTGCTAACGATATCTCTGTAAACAAACTGGATCGCTTAGTCAACAATATAAATACCGACAATTTCATATTCTTCAATGACGATGAGGTACCGCCAGGGGGCTGAGGATCGACTAAATCTTTGCACATCACGACTCGCTATAAAGGGTACACATTACCGGGGGTATTGATTGACAATGGGTCTGCATTGAATGTCCTACCCCTATCTACGTTGAGTAGGTCACCAGTGGATAGTTCCCATATGAAGACATGCCAAAGTGTAGTGAGAGCATTTGATGGCACAGAAAGGAAGGTAATGGGGAGAATTGAAGTACCTCTCTTAATCGGGCCAAACACATACGAGGTAGATTTCTTGGTCATGGACATTAAGCCTTCGTATAATTACCTATTGGGGAGACTATGGATACACTCGGCAGGGGCAATCCCTTCATCGCTGCATCAAAAGTTGAAATTAGTGACCGAAGGTCGGTTAGTAACGATCAATGCTGAAGAGGACATCATCGCGGCAATAACCAGTGACGCCCCATATCTGGAGGCAAATGATAAAGCAATTGAGTGCTCTTTTCGATCTTTAGAGTTTTTGAACGAGACGTTCATCATCGAAGGAAATAAGATTCCAAAGCCCAGGTTATCTGAGAATACAAGAATGGGACTACGACTAACTGTTGGAAAAGGGGCCCTACCCAGAAAAGGACTCGGGAGATACCTCCAGGGAAGGATTAATGTACCAACGGTGAAGGACAAACAAGACCGTTTTGGGTTATGATTTAAGCCAGACATGAAACAAAGAAAGAAAGAGCTAGAGAAGAAATAAGAAAGAAGGAGAACGCGATTGAATGGTGGAGAAATCGAATGGGAACCAATGATCTTCCCCCATATATCGAAGACTTTTGTGTCTGGAGGGGTCATTCACTCCGAGCGGAAGACGTCCGGAAAATAAATCGTGGAAGGAATGATGGAGAGTTTGGACATCAACGCCACATATGAAGAAGGAACTAGGGTAGAGAATTTGTCGGGCATTCGCCCCTTTGAGCCGGGAAGTGTTCTGAATAATTGGACTGCGGAAGAGATTCCTGTAGTCTTTAGAACTAACTCAGAGTAATGTCCAGAACACACTTATTGCTCTAGGCCTAGGAGTAATAAGTGTCCTTTTGTGAAATAGGCTTATGTTCGAAATCGTTATTTCAATGAAATGTATCATTTTGACTTATTCTGTGCAAATATTCTTTTATTTTTCTTTCATGATCATACCATACATATCATTGTTCTTAGATTCTCTTGTTCTTTGTATCTTCCTTCGCACCTACAATAGGTCTCCAGATATCAATGATGTGAGTGACGTTGCTACTAATTTAGAGTCTCCTTTTGAGCAGAATATGTGTCTAGAGGGATCTCAGGACTTTGAGGATGACGGAGATTGTAACTTATCCCCTGATTTGTTAAGGATGGTGGAGCATGAGAAGAAACAGATTCTACCCCACAAAGAGACCGTAGAAGTCACGAACTTGGGAGATGAACTAGAAAAAGAAGAAGTAAAGATCGGGGCCTGTATTACCACAGAGACAAAGCGGAACCTTATTGAGTTACTCCAGGAGTTCAAGGACGTCTTTGCATGGTCATATCAAGATATGCCTGGGCTAAGTACTGACATTGTGGTACACAGGCTCCCCACAAAGAAGAATGCAAGCCAGTTCAGCAAAACCTTCGAAGGATGCGGCCCGATGTTTTGTTGAAAATAAAAGAAGAGGTCAAGAAGTAATTTGATGCTGGTTTTTTACAAGTAGTTAAGTACTCGGAATGGGTAGCCAACATCGTCCCCGTCTCTAAAAAAGATGGAAAAGTACGAATGTGTGTAGACTACAGAGACTTAAACAAAGCCAGCTCGAAGGATAATTTCCCGTTGCCTCATATTGACACCTTAGTGGATAACACGGTAGGTTACTCACTCTTCTCCTTCATGGATGGTTTCTCAGGGTACAATCAGATCAAGATGCATCCTGAAGGGATGAATAAAACCACATTTGTGACTATGTGGGGAACCTTTTGCTATAAGGTTATACTATTCGGATTGAAAAATGCAGGAGCAACATATCAGAGAGCCATGGTAACCCTGTTTCATGATATGATGCATAAAGAAATTGAAGTCTATGTCGACGACATGATCGCCAAATCTCGGACTAAAGAAGAGCATGTGCAAGTCTTGAGGAAGTTATTTTTGAGGTTGAGAAAATTCCAGTTGAAACTCAATCCAGCAAAATGTACCTTCGGGGCCAGGTCAGGAAAACTGCTAGGATTCGTGGTCAGTGGAAAAGGGATTGAGATTGACCCAGATAAAGTCAAAGCCATACAAGAGTTACCTCCACTGCATACTCAAAAGGAAGTTCAAGAATTCTTAGGAAGACTAAATTATATCGCTCGGTTTATTTTACAACTAACCGAGAAATGTGACCCCATATTCCGTCTCCTTAAGAAACACAGCCCTGGTGTTTGGAACGAGGAATGCCAGAAGACGTTCGACAAAGTTAAGCAATATTTGTCTAATACCCCAGTGTTGACACCGCCTAGTCCAGATAAGCCACTGATACTGTATTTGACGGTATTTGAAAATTTTATGGGATGCGTGCTTGGCCAACACGATGAATCAGGAAGGAAAGAAAGAGCGATATATTACCTCAGTAAAAAGTTTACTGAGTGTGAGATGAGATACTCGTTCATTGAAAAGTTGTGTTGTGCCTTAATCTGAACAACACGAAGACTGAGACTATACATGTTGTATCACATAACTTGGCTAATCTCTAAAATGGACCCTCTGAAGTATTTGATGGAGTCGACTGCTTTGAACGGGAGAATGGCTCGATGGCAAATTCTACTTTTCGAATTTGATATCGTCTATGTAAATCAGAAAGCTGTAAAAGGAAGTGCAATAGCGGATTTTCTAGCCAGTAGAGCTCTAGAAGATTACGTTCGTCTAAACTTTGATTTCCCTAACGAAGATCTGATATACGTGGCAACCACTTAAGAAGACCCTCAAGAAGGTTATCCTTGGAAGCTAAACTTTGACGGAGCATCGAATGCTGTGGGTAACGGAATCGGGGCAGTCTTGGTATCCCTAGACGGTGAACATTATCCCTTCACTAGTAAATTGGATTTCAACTGCACAAACAACATGGCAGAATACGAAGCATGCATTATAGGAATACGCGCAGCCATAGAGCGTAAAATGAAGGTATTAGAAGTATATGGAGATTCTGCCCTAGTAATTTATCAACTCAAAGGTGAATGGGAGACAAGAGATCTCAAGCTGATCAACTACCGAAGTTTGGTCCTTGAATTAATCAAAGAATTTGATGATATCGTCTTCTGCTATCTCCCTCGAGAAGAAAATCAGATGGCCGATGCCCTAACAACTTTAGCCTCTATGATCAAGGTGAACAAACAAGAGGATGTGAAACCAATCCAAATGAGTATCTATAAGGCTCCAGCTCATTGTTACAACCTCGAAGAAGAAAAGGAAAATGAAGATCACCCTTGGTACCACGATATCCTGCGATATGTGAAGAATCGTGAATACCCCGACCAAGCTACTGAGAACGACAAAAGAACGTTGAGAAGACTGGCCAGTGACTATGTCTTAGATGGGGAGATCCTATACAAAAGAAGAAATGATCAGGTACTGTTAAGATGTGTAGACGCTACTGAGGCTAAAAAAATCTTGGAAGAAGTCCATGAGGGCGTCTGTGGGACACATGCTAATGGCTTTACAATGGCCAGGCAAATTATGAGGTTTGGTTATTATTGGTACACCATGGAAGGAGACTGTATTAACTACGCCAAAAGATGTCATAAATGTCAAATCTATGGAGACAAGATTAACGTGCCTCCTTCACCTCTGCATGTTATGACTTCTCCATGGCCTTTCTCGATGTGGGGCATAGATGTGATTGGGCCAATTTCACCGAAAGCTTTAAATAGGCATCGATTTATCTTTGCGGTCATCGATTATTTCACCAAGTGGGTGGAGGCTACTTTATATGCCAATGTTACTAAATCAGCAGTTAGCAAGTTCTTGAAAAAGGAAATCATTTGTAATGCCAGAAAGGATCATATCTGACAATGCATTGAATTTGAACAACAGTATGATAGTGGATGTCTGTAGTCAGTTCAAGATCAGACACCACAACTCTTCACCATACCGTCCGAAGATGAACGGTGCAGTTGAGACAGCTAATAAAAACATTAAGAAGATTGTGGGGAAAATGACTGAAACTTATAGAGACTGGCATGAAAAGCTACCATTCACCCTCTATGCTTATCGAACGTCTGTCAGGACTTCCACCGGGGCAACGCCTTTCTCATTGGTTTATGGAATGGAGGCGGTTTTACCTATCGAGGTCGAGATTCCTTCCCTCAGAGTTTTGTCAGAGATAAATTTGGATGAAGCAGAATGGATCCAATCCCGATACGATCAGTTGAATTTAATTGAAGAAAAGAGGCTAAGGGCTATTCACCATTGTCAGATGTACCAAAAGCGAATGATGCGAGCTTACAACAAAAATGTTCGTCCTAGAGAATTCCACAAGGGAGACCTAGTATTGAAAAAGATCCTGCCCATACAAAAGGACTTTAGAGGAAAATAGATGCCGAATTGGGAAGGACCTTATGTGGTGAAGAAAGCTTTTTCCGGTGGAGCATTGATGTTAGCTGAAATGGATAGCAAGACTTTACCCAATCCTGTGAATTCAGATTCGGTCAAGAAATACTTCGCCTAAAAAAAAAAGAAGGAAAGGCCAGGGTGAAAACTCGCAAAGAGCACCTTGAGACCAAAGGGACTTTGAATTAAAAATCCGTAAAGGACGATTCAAATTTTGATCAAAGGTAGGGCATGTGATGGTCTTATGATACCTAAATTAACAAGGAGGGGAGATGTTACATCTTGGGGTATCTACAAGAGTATTCTAGACCCCCTTTAAATACATATTGTGCAAAAAGGGAGTCCCCAAGAAGTTAGTATAGAGAAGCTCACGCTGCGATATCTAGGGCACCTATTCCCTTTTATTAATTTTGTATTCCAGCAATGTTTGTTGACTGTGATTAATCTATTCCCTTCAAATTTTGTTTCTGAAGAATTTCAGTTTGTCATTATTATGATCCTTTTCAAGCATTTTGCATTGAAAATGATGATTAATAGACTAAAGCCATTTTCGCAAAAAGAGTTTTGTATATTACTCTGAAAGTTTCTAAATAGTACAGAAACCTAAAACAGGACTATTATTTAGAACTAACCAAACTCAAATATTAGAAGCATCTGAGAAGAAAGAGTTTAAATTTGGACCACCTCTTCGGGTTTTCTGCTCAAAATTTGAGCTGAACAAGAAGACAGGGTACCATTTCAGTGAAAGAACCTTGATGAACAACGAGCAATAGCAGCCTAAACATTAAAAGAGATTCACGCTCACAACATGTTACACCCATACATTCATAGATCATTCATAATGCATCTAATTAAGAGCATTTGATTCACTTTGATCATAGCATCTAAATTCTTTGGCATAAGCATAAATACATGGAACTGATTCTACAGGTCATGTTCCTAGAATCAGTAAATTCACCAGGCCTTAACCCCCTAAGCAGTAGGGTAACAGGTTGAATTCGCAGATCTTAACCCCCTAAGCAGTAGGGAAACAGATCGAAGGTGACGAGCTTTAGCCCCCTAAGCAGTAGGGTAACAAGCTAAAGTTCATAGATCTTATCACCCTAAGCAGTAGTAAAGCAGATCAAAAGACGACGAATCTTGCCTTCATGAAGATCGCAGTGAAGCAGATTCAAACCACCAAGCCTTAAACCCCCTAAGCAGTAGGGTAACCAGCAAAAGTTTACAGATCTTAACCCCCTAAGTAGTAGGGATATAGATCAAAGATGACAAGCCTTAACCCCTAAGCAGTAGGATAACAGGCTGAAGATCTACAGATCTTATCACCCTAAGCAGTAGGGAAATAGATCGAAGATGATGAGCTTTAACCACCTAAGTAGTAGGGTAAGAAGCCAAAGTTACAAGCCTTAACCCCCTAAGCAGTAGGGTAATGGGCTGAAAACTACAAATCTAGCCTTCCTGAAGTTGCAGTGAAGCAGATTGCAGTCACTAGTCACTAGTCCTATCTCCCTGAAGTTGCAGTGGAGCAGACTGAATTTATAGATCTTAACCCCTAAGCAGTAGGGAAACAGATCGAAGATGATGGGCTTAACCCCCTAAGCAGTAAGGTAGCAAGCCAAATTTACAGACCTTAACCCCCTAAGTAGTAGGGTAATAGGCTGAAAGTTACAGATCTTGTCTCCCTGAAGTTGCAGTGGAACAGATTGAATCTAGCAATTCTTATCTCTCTGAAGTTATAATGGAACAGACTGAATCTACAGATCTTATCACCCTAAGCAGTAGGGAAACAGATCACAGATAATGGGCCTTAACCCCCTAAGCAGTAGGGTAACAGGCTGAAAATCAAATATCTTCTCCCTGAAATGGCGTTGGAGCGGTTCAGAGCCACAGCAGACCTCCTTGAAGTTTCAGCGAAGTTGATCCAAGCCACAACAGATTCCCTTGAAGTTTCAGTAGAGTTAACTGAAGTCACCAGTCTTATTCCCCTAAAGATGCAGTGGATTAGAATGAAGCTACCTGGAGAAAAGGAGCGCTAAACAAGTCTAGACATGGTGAGACCGGGCAAAATTGGTCTTTCTTAAGTCTTTGCTCTGTTATCATTACACGACAACAAGCAAAGAGGGGCAGTTGTACAAGCCCAATTTTGGGCCCAAAACCCCTAAACCCACTAAGCCAATAACCCCAAAACCTACTAAACCCAGACCCAAACCCAAGCCCACTAAATACCCACGACACCCAAAACAAATAACCTACCCAAATCACCCCAAAGACTCAAGCCTACCCATGCCCACACACACAACGAAAGAAAAAAGCTAAGGAAACCCTAACTGTTCAGCACCTGCTCCCCATCCCATCCACCACCGATGTAACGCCCCGTACCCGAGACTATTTTCGGAGTCGAACACGAGGTGTTAACGGACTTAATTCATTACTTAAACAGCTCATACAATTCATTTTAAAATTTCCAGACAAGCTAGCTAACTGCATCATAGTCGCTTTAAAAATCATATCTCGAGTTCCGAAACTCGAAATCCAATTCTGTAAATTTTTCTGAAACTAGACTCATATATCTATCTACTAATGTTTTTCTAGAATTTTTGGTCAGGCCAATTAGTACAGTTTATTACTTAAAGTCTCCCCTGTTTCAGGGTTCGACTACTCTGACCTCTGTGTATTATGAATCAGATATCTCCCTATACAGAGATTCGATGACTATGCTGTTTGTCTCTAATAAAACTAGACTCAATAAGGAATCTGTACATATAAAGCATGACATCTAATTATCTTTGTAAAATTTATGGTGAATTTCCAAAGTCAGAACAGGGGATCCAGAAATCGCTCTGGCCCTGTTTCACAAAAATTTAAACATCTCATAAAATCTAGCTCATATACCTGTTTCGCTTCTTCCATAACTTATTCATTATTTAATTCTATTTCTACTATTTTTAGTGATTTTTCAAATTCACGTCACTACTGCTGTCTGAATCTATTTTATGGTGAATTTTACCTATTTCATGGTTTCCAGGGATTAGCTAGCAATTTGACATACATAACACCAAATATGATCATGATTAGCCATTCCAATGGCTAATCATTACCAAGCAATTCCATACCACTCAATAACCATATCATAAGACAATATATACAAAATGATTATAATGCTATACATGCCATACTCAAAATATACAAGCCATTATGCCAAGATGGTATACGGATAGTGTGAGCTAGCCTCCGACCGTTCCCGATTTCCGAGCTGGCTTGTCAAAACTACAAGGAATGAAAAGGAGGGAGTAAGCATAAATGTTTAATAAGTTCACATGCAAATAGCAAGTAACATAACCATATAAGCAAACATAAAACTTATTTGCATAATCATCACCAAGACATTCATATTACATTTTCATTTATCATATTACCATATTGTTGTTATATCGATTTTTCAACCCGAGGGTTAAGTACATACCTGTTCAAAGTACCCATTTCACAACACTTACCAATATGTCCCTTTCATCTTGAGTATTCCTCTATTTCAATAGAACTTCACCCGTTGAACACATCAGAATATAATTCGGATACATGGAAAGTTTGCACATAAGTGCCACATATGTAGCCAAGCTACCATGTAACCCGCCCATAAGCGAACTCGGACTCAACTCAACGAGCTCGGGCGTTCGCATCCATAAGTGAACTCAGACTCAACTCAACGAGCTCGGATGCCTAGTTACATCTCACGAACTCGGACTCAACTCAACGAGTTCGGACGCTCGCATCCATAAGTGAACTCGGACTCAACTCAACGAGTTCGGATGCCCAAATATCCCAGTGACACGTCAGTTGTATCCTAATCCATTCCTAGGGTTCAACGGGACCTTTTTCCCAATCATGTGTCTCAACCATCTTCTACGGAATGCCGATACCGATACTCGGTAGTATTTCACATTTTCCAAGTATATCACATAATTTGACATATTATCAAACAATTATCACAAGTATAATATTTCATAATAATTATCATATCATTTAAATAACATTAAAACATTTAAAACAATAACTATATTACCAACATTTACATATGAACTTACCTCGTATGCGAAAATGGCTACTTTTACCATTTCGTCCACAACTTGGTATTTTCCCCATTTTAGCCCGAATTTCAGTTTTCCTTGCTAATCGAGCTTGGAAGTATGAAAAACCCTAGCCATGGTTTCTCCTTGCTATATTCGACCATGGGGTTGAAGATGAGCAAAATTGGCTTTTAATTTTGTATTTTAATTCATTTTACCCCTAAATGACCAAAATGCCCTTACTACTAAACTTTCCAAAAATTCCATCCATGTCCAATTTTTGTCCATAGACTTAGAAATTGGTAAAATTTCTATTTAAGACCTCCTAATTAATATTTCAAAACAATTTCATACTAGAAACTTCTAGAATGCAAGTTTTTCAAATTATTCGATTTAGTCCCTAATTTCAATTTAAGCACTTTATGCATAAAATTTTTTCACGAAATTTTCACACAATCATGCAATCATATCATAGACCTTAAAATAATTATAAAATAATTATTTCTATCTCAGATTTTATGGTCACGAAACCACTATTCCGGCTAGGCCCAAAATCAGGATATTACAACCGACGTCTGCAAGCTAGTCACATCCACCACCCCAAGTTGCACCCCTGTGAGCATTAAACAAAGAATAGACAGATATTAAAAGAAAAAGAGATGTAATGGCTATTTAAGAAGCCAAGCAAAAACCTTTTTTTTCGGCATTTTGGGTGAAATAAAAAACAGTACTAACACAAGCAAGAACAGAGATTAGCAATAGCAAAGAGCAGGAGTAGTCCAAACAAAGAATCAAAAACTAATAACCCAAGGTGATTGTTATTTGCTTACCGTCATTTCTTTCTTTTTTTCTTAATCTATTTACCCACATACACATATATTATAAATACACTTTAAAAAAAAATTTACCATTTTTCGATTTCTGGCCACCGTGTACGGTGGCTGGCGCTGCGGCATCTATGACAGACGACGATGGGCCCGGCCACAGAGACTTGCTGCAGAGAAAGGAGAGAGAGAGAGGTTTCAGCCCTTTTTTTCTGGAAAGAGTGAAAAATGAAATTTCAAAAAAAAACTTGACTTTTAAAGGCCCCTGGTACGACGTCGTTTTGGGGCAAACACTCAACACCCAAAACGGCGTCGTTTAGCTGCCCTGATCTGAGACCTGACTCCGACCCGTCCCAGGATCTGCGCGTTTTCGTTTAAGGGTCTAATTGCGTTCAAGACCCTTCCGCTTTTTTCACATTTTGTAATTAAGTTTTATTTAACTTTAATTTGACCCTAAAATTTATTTCGTTTTCAATTCGGTCCTCCTTCCAGTGACATCGTTTTAAGGGTTTGGGTAAATTGCCCTTTTGGCCCTCTGTAGTCGCGTGCGCATTCAAAAAGGTCCCCTCCTTTATATTTATTTTAAGATCGGCCCCAGGACTTCACGTTTATTTCGGATTTAGTCCTTTTTTGAGAATTAATGTGATTTTGGAATTATTTTCACCTTTTCATTATACATATTATTCATTATTCTATTTACTATTTTCGTATTATTATTATTATTAACGTATTTTACTATTATTTAAACATTTTTAGTTTTGATTAATACTTAAATGTATATATTTATAGTTGTTTTATATATGTATTATTATGCCTAATATATATTGTATGTATGCACATTTAACACCATATTATACACATATTAATACCACGTTATATACATGTTTGCCCCTGTTTGTGTGTATTATTAATATTAATATATGTTTTATTATATATCTTTAACATATATATACGTATACATTTATATATTATTATTATTATTATTATTATTATTAGTTTTGATATTATTGTTTTGTTAAATACATTCGTGTCATATATACATACTTTTAATATATATGTTATACTTCATATTATGCCCATGTAAATTAATATTATATCTTGTATATCATTTTATTATAGTTTTATATGTTGTAAATATCATATTATGTCCTATCATGTATATATGTAGGTCATGTATATGTTTTAATATATTATGTGTATACTTTGTTTTGGTATTTCACGTACATATTATGTATAAACATTCAATATTATCATATATTTAATTTTAATATATATTTACACAATGTTTCTTTTTTATTATCATTATCTCTGTATTATTACTATTATTATTATTATTCCTTCCGTTACCATCACTATGATATTATTATTTTTATAACATTTTTATATAATTATCTATACACTATTGCTTTTACACTAACTAATAATATATACACATTTTTGCGTATATATTTTGCTTATATATATCATTACCCACGGTATTATCGTTTCATCACCTATTTATACCTTCGTAAATTCTTTCAAGCCTTAAGTCATTCATTGTTTGCATTATTATTATTAATATATATATACTATGTAATTTTATATTGCGTATACATTCTATATTATGCATATGTACCTTGTAATATTGTACTATTATTATTATGTATATATATGTTTCTATATTTCTTCTTATTTTTATTATCATGCATATACTTTAGTACATATAATATCATTTTTATTGTTTTCATTATCATCTTATGTTACCATTATTTATTTATTTATTTGCTTGCGCGTTCGATCATTTCATTTTTTTCCTCACATATTTGTTTACATTTGTTTAGCCTCGTCATTATATCATCTTTTACAACTGTTCATATTATTGCTTTTGACACTATCGCACCCGTCATTATGTTATTATTCATTTGCTTTTATGTTTACTATAAATCACGGTTTTACTCAAAACATTAATAATTTTCTCATAAAAGTAAATATTCCGTATTTAGTAATTCGAGACAATCGTGCCCTAACTTACTGGGTCTCGATTTGTCTCATTCAACCTAAATAAACGGAATATTCTTTTAAATCACGATACGAGTCTAAAAAATGCTTATTTTCGGAGCTTCGAGGTGTGGTGCCCTAACTTACCGGGTATGGCATTTTGATACCTCGAAATAAGATCTTTTGCAAATAAAGGCAATGTTCGGTGTTCGAAAGTTCGAGGAAACGTGCCCTAACTTACTGGGTTTCGATTTTCCTCGTTCACCCTAACTAACCGAATATCCTTTTAAAAGAAGGTAAAATACATCGATTTTAAATAAAAGGCAAGCTCATTCTCAAAAGTTCGAGATGCCGTATCCTAACTCACTGGATATGACGTATCGTTGCCTCGAGACAAGAATGTCTTTAACATTTTAATGTTTATTTTACAAAAGAGGGATTGTATTTCAAGGTCTTTCAAGTTCTCAATTTTCGACAATTAAGACACTAATTAATTAACTAGGTACCAATTTTGGGCGTATCAGGGGTGCTAATCCTTCCTCGTGCGTAACTGACTCCCGAACTCATTTTCTGATTTTCGTAGACTAAAAATTATCGTTTTAGTAAATCTTAACTTTTATTAAAATGATTAATTTAAAGGTGACCCGATCACACCTCGTCAAAAATGATTGGTGGCGACTCCCGTTATTTAGTTTTCAAATCCAAGTCGATTCCCGTTTTTCAAAAAAATGGTTACGACATCAGGAACAAGATGAATGCACTTGGATAATCTTAAAAATGGAAAACATGGTTTATGGCTGGTATGAAATCAAACATGGCTTCATTGTGAAAATTGGTTGGTTCGAATTGTTTTGAAAGAGAAATTCCTCCAATTATCTTGTTATCTCTATTTTTTTTCTTTTACACTGATCAAATAGTTGTTTTAAAGGAAAACATAGCAAGCTCAAGCTGATTAAATACATTTATTGCTACCTGCTCTTGTTGGATTGCATGTGTTGTTTTACCTAATTTTTGCTTCTTACTCTTTTGATGGTAAGGGTTAAAATATCATAAATGATGTTATGAGCATTAATGTGGTTATGGCATATGTTTTATGTACATAAGCACTTGGATGTGGAAGGTGTTAGATTATGTGTACGTGGGCAATTCCTGTGGACTGAAAGGAAAGGATTTAGCAGAAACCTCGGTTTCCACATATTGAGTGCTGGTATGGAAATGAGGCATTGTTGCTGCAACTCATGTACCTAATGTTAATATAATTTTGCATGTGCCCGAAGGTATCTGCAGATAATCCAAAGTTGAAGCTAAGCTTTCTCTTTTTCTCTTCCATTTCTCTATTGTTTAATAGAATTTCTACTAGAAAAAAACTGGGCTCAGAGAGGACGGTTGGCTAAATATGGTTCAGCTTCTATACAGGGCAGATGAATTGACCAAGCCATGTTCAAGACAACGTTATTGAAAGCTGGGAAAAAAAGTGGTATTTGTACCAAAACAGAGTCTAACAAGCCTACCTTCCAGATGCTCATTACATGAATTTGTACAACATAAATAATTATAACTGGAGTTAATCATAGCCAATAGCAGCCTTGAAATGCAGTTTTGGAAGCAAAACTGTCAAGGCAATGGCAGACTATGATTTTCATTATAATAAAGTAGCCTGAATTTCTTGAAATTAAATGACCAGTTTAAATTTGTAAGAGAGCGGGGGCTTTCAGATTATCTGCTGAAGCAGCTATAAACTCATGGCAGTGTTCAGCTGATTTATGAGTGATTATAAGTAATCATTCACTATAAATTCTCCAGTTTAAATTATAAAACATTGATAGTAAAACTACAAATAACCAATCCAAGAGTCTGGGAAGATCATCAAACATAACTAGTCGCGTAGGTAGGGGACCCAGCCCACTAAAATGATTTTTTATTTATTTAGGTTGTTTAAATTTTTTAAATTTTAAATTAATAAAGATAAAATTACACTTTCATCGTCTCTAAAAATAATAAAAAAATAATTTAATCATTTAAAAATGATAAAGATATAGACTATTAAAATGATAAAATTATATTTTTACTATTATAAAAATTACAATTTTAATTTCGACTTCCTCTAAAAAAATTTCTATTTTCACTATTCAACATAACTCTTCTGTACATATTTGTTTTTGGTTACTAATTGTCTAATCAATAATAGTTTCGCGAAATATTGTTCTTTGCATGAGCATCTTTTGAGAACAATTTCTTTTGAAAACAACTTTGTTGGGAACGACTTTTTGGGAATAACCTCAGAAGGCTGGTAGGATTCTTGAGTCATTCCATTTTTGAGATGTCTTGAAAAGCATGGCTTGGAAGCTCAAATACGGAAATTGTTAAGCATTTGTTCTTAACCTTTCTTTGGGAATGCAAGTGCTTCCTCCTTATTTCTTTAATGAAAAATTGTTGCATTGATACTTAAAAGCCTTTTTTGCTAAAATACTTCAAATGGGTGCAACTTATATTAATTGTCATTATACCTATAATCTATGTAAGTTACCTTCCATTTTTCCACGTTCAAGTAATCACTTTCAATCCCACTATCTACCATTGTAGGACATACATGCCCACTTTTTCTTCATTCATAATTTCTTTTTTCAATGCTTATAAATAAAAGGTTCAGCGTCTTTTTTAAAGAACATTTTTTGATCTTTTGGCAAACTTAGCTCTCTAAAGTTCTCTCTGTAGTTTTTTTTTCTACAATCACAACAACCGCCCTAGCTCTCATCTTTCTCAACTCCTTGTTGCATCCATCACCACCACTTGCCATCACACTTGTTTTTCTAGAGTCTGCTATGATCTTCTTCTCTGTCATCTCTTGACAACATCTCATTTTTCTAGATTGTAACATCTCCTCTCCTTACCAAAAGAACCCTTTACATTTTGGCAAGTCCACTGGGGAGGAGCAATTACATTCAATGAAACATTAGTCATATTTTTCCTTTAATTTTCCTTGGAAACTATGAAAGGTTATCGAATTTTAGATAATCCAATCCCTTTATACATTCAAGATTTGATGAAGATGATGAAGACAAACGAGGAAACTATGTAAATGTTGGAGGAGAATAATAATAAAATGGTGGAAACTATCTCCCAACTTACACCCTCTTCTAACAACACTCCTTACATCCACCTCATAGGAGACACTTCCACTGGAGCCATTCTACCCAAAAAAGGCAATGGAGAAAATACAACTAATGCTTCTAATCATGTGCTTTTCATGACAATTGGTGTAATCAACACCATAAATAGCAACACACCTACAACTTACACCTTAGTTGCTTCCATGGAAAACCATGTCACCGCAAAATCCTAATTTTGAACATGCTTCTTGGTGGCACAACCCACCGAAACCCAGGGTTTTGTCACTAAAGAAAAACTTCAAAGTTAGTTAGAAGAAAAAAAAATAAAAGCCTTAGTTTCTCTGAGTATGACTTCAAACTATCATATCTTACTATGAGTAGTTGCCAAACCATATCCAAAGGACTACATCAGTCCTAAATTTAAGAAAATTCAATGGCAAGTCTAGTGATGTTGATTTCTTGGTTTCAAATCCGCCTAAATCAGTTTAACTCTCTCAAAGTAAGAATTCTCTATAACAATTCTCTTAAGTCACCGAAAATAAAGTGGAAGCAACTTAAAATAAAAGAACAACAAAAGAACAGAAAATGTCACAAGAAAGTAGAACATCTCAAGTGTTTGAGTAAATGCTCTCAAAGTATTCTATTACTCAAGAAAGAATACAAAGAATGAGATTATATGGGATGATTACAAATGAGGGAGAAGACCTCTATTTATAGTTAAGATTCCCTAAAACCAATGGTATAGATTGAGTTACATTGACGGTCGAGATTAAAGTCTATCTACAATTGAGATTCTTAAGGGATTGACTCGATCCTTTAAGATTACAAAATCAAATCTTATCAGATTATAAGTCTTTTTAATATTACTGTTGGGCCCAATTTTAGCCTGGGCCGAGATTACAAAATAAAATAGATTTAAACCAAAATATAATTAAAGGTCCAATGTCCTTTTTATAAATACCAGGCCCAAACAAATGGCCCAAATCCATCTAACCCTAACCCAAATTTTGGCCAAAACCTAAAAACATTTCAGAAAAAAACCCTAGCCTTTGCCTTCACGCCGCAAGCCACCCCGAGCGTCGCACTACTCGCGCCAGACGCCTCCTCCTCGCAACGTGCGCCACTCCACCATGCCACGTCAGAGACATGCACGCCCATGAACTTGCAAACATGTTGTAAAAAGGCTATAAAAGCCTCATGAAAACTCATTGCTGGGTTTTTTTTTGGATACACGAAATTGAAAGCAATCAAAGCAGAGAAACTTTTTAAAGGTGTTTTTTTTTCTCTTTTGGTTTTTTATTTTTTTCCTGTTTTATTCTATTATTATTTTATTTCTTTTCTAAAAAAAGGGAAAGAAAATAGAAAATTAAAAAAGGGAAAATTTTACCTTCGGTGACGGGGCGTGCGGTGGCGCGTGCGACGGAGGCTCATCAGTCCCTTAACCGGATTCTAGAACCCTACAAAGAAAATAAGGTGCTTTTTTCTTCTTCTTTTTTTTTGAAACTGAAGAGAAAAATGAAATCTTAGAAAAAAAATTCAGCTTTTATAGAAGGCCAAAATGGCACTGTTTTGTGCCACAAGCCCAGGTGCCAAAACGGCATCGTTTAGGCACACGACCAGCACGCATGACCCGACCCAGGGAGGATCCGCGTGTTTTCGGTAATGGTCTATTTGCCACTTTAGTCCTTCCGCTTTTTCAGAGCTTTGCAATTTAAATTTTCCCAATTTCTAATTTGGCCCCGAAATTTTACCTCAATTTTAATTTGATCCTTGGGTATTTTAAAAGCGAGTATTGAGACGGCGCCGTTTGGGAATAGGGTATATTTTCCCAATGAGTCCCTCTTCTAAGACGCGCATTCCAATTGGGTCCCTAGATTGGCCCTTTTCTTTTATTAATTTAAAATTGGCCCCAGAACTTCAGTTTTAAGTCCAATTTAGTCTTATTTTAGTTATTTTAGCTAATTTTCACATTAATTAAGTTTAATATTATGACTATTATTCTTATTCTTATTTTTATTATTCTTGTTTTTATTCTTATTTTTTACTATTATTATTTAATGTACTATTATTATTCTTTATCTTATTGTTATTATCACTATATTTTTTCATACTATTACATATATTATCCATTTTAAATTTTGCCACAAGTTTGTTTATTATTATTTTTATATATCGTTTATTTTATATATTTTTACTTTGTTTATATTAATCTCTTCTTTATAAAGTTTTATTTGATTTCTTAGTTTTTTTTTATATATATTCTGATTTGTCATTATTTGTTTTTATTATCTTTATTGATCTATTCATCTCTTCAAAATTGGATTTTGCTATTTTATCTCATTTATTAATATTATTATTATTTTCATATTGACCTTAGCATTGACATTGTATTATTTGTGCTATTAACTATGTTCTATTATTCTTTTTTTTGTTGTCTATAATAGTTTTGAAATTGGTCCATCCTGTAATTCTCATGAATTGTCTGTATTTTGTAATTTATTAGCGTAATGTTCTTATTCCCAAATCATCTTTTTTAATAAAAAAAGCATTGCTACGTTTTATTCATAAGTTTTCAAAATAAGGCAATACTCGGCATTTGGAATTTTCGAGAAGATTGTGCCCTAACTTACTAGGTACCGATTTTCCTCAATGAATCTAAAGTAACCGAGTATCCTTTTCTGTCAAAACAGGCAAAAGCTTATTCTCGGGAATTCGGGGTGTTCTGTCCTAACTCACTGGATATGACTCTTTGTATATTGAGATAAGGGTTTCTAAAAATAAAGGCAATATTCTGTATTTGAAATTTTGAGAGATTGTGCCCTAACTTACTGGGTTCCGATTTTTCATTTGACCTAAATAACTAAATATCCTTCTTAAACTTAAATGCATGAATTTTGAAAATTAAAAGATAAGCTTAATTTCGAGGGTTTGAAATGTTGTATCCTAACTCACTGGGTGTGACATGTTATTTTTTCGAGATAAGAGGGTCTTAGCATCCATTTTAATTTACTCAAGTGTTTTTTTAAAATAAAAGGATCGTATGCTAAGATCTTTTCAATTTTTCGACATTAAGATAATAATTAATTAATTAGGTACCAATTCTGGGCATAACGAGGGTGCTAATCCTTCCTCGTATGTAATCGACTCCCGAACCCATTTTCTCAAATTTCGTAGGCCAAAATCGATATTTTAATAAAATAAAATATTTTATTAGGTGACCCGATCATACCTAAACAAAAAGGATTGGTGGCGACTCCATACCTCGTTTTAAAGTTAATCCCCGTTTTTCAAAACAAAAATGGTTTCGACAGCTTGGCGACTCCACTGGGGACCAATAAGAGAGTCAAGCCGTAAAATTGATTATTTTTACCTTTTTTGTCGAAAATTAAAATTTGGTTTTTAGCATATGATCCTTTCATTGCATTTCATTGGTATTATGGTTTTCGTCATTTTATTTATGTTTTTGTTTCTTGAGTTTTTATATCTTCTCGCATTGCGTTGCATGACCGTTTGGTCACACCCTTTTAAGTGGGAGTGAGAAACTATTTCCTTCATGAGGTTTTCACCTCCGTGCAGGATAGTGGGTCACTTTCGGGATACATCTGTACCTATGTCTTCGTGAGGTTTTCACCTCCGTGCAGCCATAGGGAAATGTATTCTCTTGAACTAAACTCAATCCGTATAAGCCTATAATGGGTGAAGATTGAGGAATCTGCTGGTTTAGGTACCCTGTTCTTTAGAACCAAACCACATATAGTGAGCCTTAGGAGCTTATCCTAGGTAAAACTACGCCAAACCCTAGCAATTACCCAAATAGGTGTTTGATTTTTTTTCATTTGCTTTGACTCTTATTTTTGGTATATGATACTGACTTGTTGTGTTTTATTTTGGCTACGATTGTATGTCATTTCATTTTAAAAAGGTGTCGATTCACGTTTGATTACTAATTTAGGGAGCTCATCATGGAGAGCGAATTTCTTGATAAAGTGGAAGATAATGCGGTTGTCCGTATATGGTCAGAGAAAATGCAATTAGAGAAAGGGGACAGTCTAGTCGAGAGGTATATATCAGAATTGTGTGATTACACTCGCATTAGTGTGACGCAAAATAATGTTCAGGAATTAAAGGAGATATGGGACCAGTGGGATGAAAAGACCAAGCAGTTGTTCTATGGTAATTATGGGGATTTGCCTTACTTACTTGACATCAAGGTAGACGAGCATTTATTCCGGGACTCGCTCAGTATTGGAATGCTGCCTACAGTTGTTTTACCTTTGGGAGGATAGATTTGGTACCTACCATAGAAGAATATACAGCTTTACTTCATTGCCCAAAGATCCAAGCCGATAAGGCCTATTTGAGAGCCGCTTATGTTCCCGCCTTTTTGAAGAAATTGATGAATATTACATGGATGAGTGAGTAGTGGATTGCAGCAAGGGTCAAGTAAAAGGGGGAATGTAAGTGCATCCCATGGAGGAATTTGAAGGATTTGATTCTAGTGCATCCTGATACGAAGAATAGAGTTGGCATTTTTGCTTTAAGTATTTATGGTTTAATGATTTTCCCTAGGGCATTAGGGTATGTAGATGAGGCAGCCTTAGATCTCTTTGACTGACTTGACAAAGGAATCACACCTATTCCTGCAATCTTGGCTGAAACATTTAGATTTTTGAACGCATGTAGGAGAGCTAGCGAGGGCAGATTTATAGGGTGTGCGCGGTTATTATTAGCTTGGTTCCACAGCCATTTCTGGAAGGTGGATAAAGTTTCTTATCAGGTTTTTTCTGAGAATTACTTCTCGTTAAAGGAGATAGCAGCCACGCCTAGGAGAGACGACATATCGGATGAAAATTGGACTTCGCTCTTTCAAAATCTCCAGGAGGAGGATATTGAGTGGAGAGCTCCTTGGTTGGTTCCTAACGAAATTCTTTTTCGATGTGAGAGTTTTGACTGGATCCTTCTACTGGAAATTTGGGGAGCCGTTGGGTA